>NC_139623.1:25396277-25433298 GCF_964638095.1 Poromitra crassiceps | reverse complement strand
GTGTATCTCTCTCTCTCAATACACTTTTACTCAGAGATCCCGCAATATTGCTGTTATGAACGCACGCAAATGAGTCAGCGTTGCCTTTTTGCACAGACAATATGCTATGCTTTCACACAGCGCGAGGATGCATTCTGGCATGACATTCTATCATCACACACATACAGACACACATCCCAACTTCGCCCCCACCGTAAACATGACAAGAGATAAGTACTGCTTGGAGATTGGAGGACATTTTAGCCATTTAGAAATTAACCCATTTTAAGTTTAGGGGTTTGGTTTAATGGTAAAATTTGAGTTCAGTCAAGGTTTAGGAAAAGCTCAATGTTAAGCTTGAATGAGATTATTGGGGGTTATATACTGTAGCTAGGCAATGTATGCAGTCAATGCTGTCAATACATTTAGTGAGTAATGAGGGTGGGGAGGCATTGTGTGTTTGAACCCTGAAATCCCTACCGGGATAAACAATGAAACCATTATTGTAGCACAAAACAGCAACACATGTAAATTGCTGGGAGAGCCCACAGATGAAGAGATGTCAGTTTCCTGGGCACGCACATCTTGACAACAGACAGTGAGTCACAAATGCACAGAGCAGCGTTCATGACATGTCTGTTTTGTTTTATCCGGGATGGGGAACACCGCCACATTTAATGATTCCTCTGGCCAAGGAACAACTCACCAAGTCTCCGCGGACTCAGGATTTAGTGAAAATTGAGCCTGGGACTGAACAAACATTGTCATTGCCTTTGAGTGAAATGTACATGTATTCTTATTTAAATCTTGTTGTCACTGATTTGATTTTGGTTTATTTATTGTTCATTGATGTCATTCAGGAAGGATGCACTCAGGTTTACTTATATCCCCCGGCATGTTACTTTCAAACAATGTAATAATTGTGATATTGAGCGATATGGAGAGAATTCCCCTCTTGATACAGTATCACTCTGATCTCATTGATTTTCTGTACTTTTCACTGCATGATAACAAGATGAACAAGGGCAAATTCGGCCCAGGACCACATGCGTCGTGTACGAGAGTGAAGTTATGGAATATTTGTGTAGTCTGTGTTGCACTTTGTAGACGGTCCCTAAGCACTCACCACACAGCCGGCAGCACATAGTCTATAGAAAAATAAATTGTTATGTTGTTATCATATTCTGTTGTGTTAAGTTAATTAAGTGATTAAAATAAATAATTTACTATACATATTGTCAAGTGTTTATAATTTCTACACCATACAGGCATTAAAACATGTCATGTGTGTGTTCAGGGATGCATGAAGCTGGGGGCGGGAGGAGAACAATATGAAGCGATGAAGGTTGGGGTAGTATAGAACCTGCAACAAATTCAATCCTTTTTCACCCTTGATAGAGAGACCAATGTTATTTGTCCAGCTCGGAGGACGTTTAGGTGAAAATTAGGTTGTATGTCGTTGTCTACCTTACTAAGATGGGAAAGAGGCTCATAAGCTCTTGCTTATGAGCTATTGATCCAGGAAATGTGAATCTGTCTATACTTGCCCAAAGTGGATTGGAGCTGTGTTTTTAAAAGGGAAGGCAGACGTGACTGGCAGTATCGCGCCGTAAGCTGCATAAAGTCCACAATCCTGTGATCTATTTCTCCTCGCTTCTAGCTCTCCCTTGCTCACGGCAACAACAATCACCCCAGGCTCCCTACTTCCTCAACCCACCTTTCCCGGTCCCTCCCAACCAACCACAGGAGGACACAAACACATGCGATCAGCACACAGCCTGAGACGTTATAGGGTTATAGGGTTAGGCCCTGACTGACAGTCAGCAATACAGTAGCACAACAAATAACACTTGAACAGGATCGTTACTGTTACAATATTACTGATAGTATAATGCACATATATATTTTACATTTTTATTTTAATCTTTTTCGTATCATTTCTCTATGCTTACCGGATATCACTTTAAAGTCCTCATTAAGAAAACAAGCGATTGAACATTTTGTTATTTGCATTTTTTGTAGAGTACCGCATGAATGACGTGGGGGAAAAGGCAATGGGATTTTAGTATGAGGATTTCGGTTAAATGCATGAATGTGTTTTTTTCTAAACGCGTTTTCAGAAAACGCTTCAAAAGTCAGAAAAGCGTTGATTTATGGGTAAGCCTACAAAAATGTCATCCCTGCGCTACTCTATTTCCTTGGGGCAATAATAACATTTTTTGGATGTCGGTCCATGGTAAAAGTACAAAAAAAAAATACAAATACACACACAGTCAAAAAAGTTAATTAATTCATATAACTATGCCCATAGGCTATACTGTACCCCTCGCAAATTATTTCAGATTAAACTATCGCAAAGCCCCAACTGCACATTATGTCCCCTGTCAACCGCTGGTACATTTACACACATGGTCTGGGAATGCTCGGACGTTTCTTTATTTTGGAGAGAAGTTGCCAGGAAGATGTTTGTAGTAATAATAATAATAATACATACAATTTATATAGTGCTTTTCAAGAACTCAAAGCACTTTAACAACATAATAAACAGTAGAGTTAAAAACCATTAAGACGAAGGAATTAGGATATATATAAAAGAGCAATGAGGGCAAAACAATAAAACATTTATAAATGATAAGCTTCTCTAAAAAGGTGGGTTTTGAGAAGGGACTTAAAGGAGTCTACACTATCCGCTGCCCTGATTGCGGGAGGAAGAGTGTTCCAGATACGAGGAGCAGCGGAGGAGAAGGCCCTGTCTCCCACAGTGCGTAGCCTTGTCTTGGGGAGAGCCAGAAGACCAAGGCTGGAGGAACGGAGGGAACGAGTAGGACAGTGAAAGGGGAGGAGTTCAGAAAGGTAGTTTGGAGCAGAGTCGTGAAGGGATTTGAAGGTGATAAGCATCAATTTATAGGTTATCCTGTATGGTATGGGAAGCCAGTGAAGATCCCTGAGGAGTGGGGTGATATGTTGACGGAAAGGGGTGGAGCACAGGAGACGAGCAGCAGAGTTCTGTATCTGAGCAGGAGGAAAAACAGAGACCGCGCTTCCTTGTAGAGAGGAGAAACGCCATTGAAACGCCCCTCGGCGCGCTGCACTGCTCGCCTTGCTGCAGGGAGAACCTGGATTGAGTTGTTCGCAGTAGTCAAACCCATGACGAACATGATCGATCCGGTTCCAGCGCCTGGTCCCAAAGCCAAGCCCGACCCGTTCCTGTGTCGCAGCATTCGTCCCAGCCCGAACGAGAGGAGGAAAACGATGCGAGGCAGAGGAGGCTAGACGCTGATCTCAAACCAGTTTGGTGTTCCCCTCCTATGCTAATTTGCGGGGGAAGGAGGTGCGATCCAGCAGCAGCTGTGGACAGAACTCTCTCTCTGTGTGTGTGTGTGTGTGTGTGTGTGTGTGTGTGTGTCTGTGTCTGTGTGTCTGTCTGTGTGTCTGTCTGTCTGTCTGTCTGCACACTCACTCACACTGAGTAAACTGTATTGTTGAATGTAAAAAAAGCACTTCATGTACTGTATATATATATATATATATATATATATATATATATATATATATATATATATATATATATATATATATATTTGTCATTTGTGTCATAATGAATAATATTTACATGTCTGATGTCAATACAGTTCAAAATAAAAGAATTGAGAGCGAGTTCTGCCTGAGATTGTGTCTTTTACAAAAATTGCCTTTTCTGCTGTTTCTCTTCTCCGAGAGACCTTTTTGGTGAAAACAGGGTGTATATAAATGGCTATAAGTAGAGTACAGAACATGCTAAAAGCTCACTTTTTTTTCCTGGTGAACCCAGAGACGTACATCTTCATTTTGAGGTATTGCAAATCACTTTGGTGCTAATAGATAATTTACTGTGGGTCTTGAAAATGACCAACAATTATGAAAATCTTTGGCCTGTGCTAAATATTGGCAGTCCTAAACTGGCCATGAATGAGTTAATAGAGGAGGTGGGCGGTTGGAGGAGGGAGGAGATAGTGGAGAACAGGACTTTTGGGTTATTTTTGTTGTTTTCAAACATGGAAGAGTAAAAGACTGTCCGTGCGGCTTTAAGTGCTTCTCTGTAACTGGCGAGGTGCTGCGTGTACATGTCACCATGGACTGTCAGTCCTGTTTTATGAAATTGTCTTTCCAATCTGTGACCAGCCTTTTTAAGAGACCGCAGATTGTCAGTGTACCAGCGGGCGGTGCATTTAAATGAGACTACCCTAGTCTTGAGAGGGGCCAGGTTGTTGATAATGTCAGAAAGGGAGGAGTTATACATTAGTAATGAGGCATCAAGGGTGTCAGGTAGCGTAGCGAGAAAAGTGTCGAGAGCAATACTTAACAGAGCTGGATCAAGGGACCTCAGGTTGCGGAAGGACATGGTGCGCTGTTTGACAGAAGGCAGAGTTAAATTAAAGTCCATGCAAATTAGTTTGTGATCAGAGATATGGAGGTCACTGCTGGTGAGGTTAGTCAATGGTAGGCCGTTTGTACATACCAGATCTAAAATATGGCCGCGGTTATGAGTAGGGAAATCAATGGCCTGGATAAATCCAAGGCCGTGCAGTAGTGAACAGAATTCCTTAGTCAGGTTGTCAGAGGTGGAGTCAATATGAATATTAAAATCTCCGAGAAGAACAGAGGTAGGATAAAGAGGAGTGAGAGCGGTTAAAATGTCGGTCAGTTCAGATAGGAACACAGGATTGGATTTGGGGGGACAATAGATCAATAGGCTTAAAACTGGCTGGGGGGATGCAAGTTTCACCGCCAGACAATCAAATGAAGTTGGATTGTCAATAGAAATGCGTTTGAGAGTCATGGCCTGCCTGTGAATCAGAGCAAGCCCACCACCTCTACCAGAGGGGTGGGGCAGATCGATGTACGCATAGCCAGAAGGAGTGGCTTCATTTAGGGAGAGATATTCATTTGGCTTTTGCCAGGTTTCTGTCAGGCAGAGAAGGTCAATGTTATTGTCACAGATATGTTCATTGACAGTTAGTGCTTTATTATTTAAGGAGCGTACATTGAAGAGGGCTACTCTGGTCACTGTATTGCACATAGGGTTATTGGCTGGTGCTATAGGGAAGAAACTGAGGTTAACCAAATTGATACCATTTTTATTGGAATTAGTTTTGCGTGAAACTATATGGTTTCTCAGCCACCTCTCCCCCCTATCACCCCTCCTCCTCTCCTCCCCCCCAACAGTGGCCGTTCACACCGCCACTGTTGTCAAAAAGGCCCAACAGCGAATACACGGACTCAGGCGCCTGAAGAAATTTGGGCTAAGGAAAGAAATCCTTAGGGACTTCTACAGAGGCACCATTGAAAGCCTGCTGACTGGCTGCTTCACCACCTGGTACGGGAACTGTACCACCATGGACCGCAGGGCGCTACGGAGAGTGAGGCGCGCGGCCCAGCACGTAACAGGATGTGAGTTGCCAGAACTGCATGAACTGTATAAACAGCGGTGCCTCAGGAGGTCCCTGAAGATCATCAAAGACACAAACCATCCCCACAACAGCCTGTTCTCCCTGTTACCCTCAGGGAGGAGATACAGGGTTCCAAAAGCACGCACAAATCGATTGAGGAACAGTTTCTTCCCGCAGGCCACGAGACTCCTTAACATACACAAATAGTGTAGTAGCTGTACTGTACCGTACTGTAGCTGCTACCATTACGTATGTCTAATGTTTAATTGTATGTTTAATAAGGAATATGCTATTTGCACCTGTATGTCAAATACGTTGAATTTAAAATGTTTAAGCACGTCTAATGTATGCACATGACATGTGCACCTATGTGCAGTGAATATGTCTCGGACTTGTCCTATCACTATACTGCCTTATTGCTTGTTGTGTCTTTTGTTGTTTTTGCACTCATATGCCCTGTTATATTTGTACTATGTTGTAAACGGAGTCCACAGCACAAGAATTTCACACGTGATACTTGTACCATGGAGTGACAATAAAAATCTTGAATCTTGAATTAAACATACAGGGATATTGAAACAGTGTGTGTCAGGGTCGCTGAGGACATTGTCGGAGGGAGAAGTACTTGCAATAAAGTCACTTTTGTCAGTTGAAGGAAGGATAGAAAACGAATGCCCTCCCAGACGGTAGGGGGAGCTCATGTGATGGGAAGTTGCGAAGGAATGGGCCCTCCGCAAGGGGGAGGTAGTAGCAACAGAGGGTGCATGACTGTATTCAGTGAACAGGGGAGGCAGTGAAGAAGAGCTGGGAGGTGAACGTGATGTAAATAGTCATTCACCTGCGGACGAGTGGACAGCATACTGTATGTTGGCCGCAAGCATGTGGCTCCCAAACAGAATTGGATGGAGGCTGTCGCGTGCAAATAGAGAGGAGCGGCCCCAGAATAAGTCGAAGTTGTGGATGTACTTGATATGGTGGATAATACACTCGGACTGTAACCAGGTGTGGAGACTGAGGATGCGGCTAAACCGCACAGACCGGCCCAGCGTGGGGATCGGGCCGGAGAGGAATATGGCGAAAGAGGCGGAGAAAGTCATTCTGGGTCAGCATGGAATGTTGGAGAGTGGTGTCATTAGTTCCGACATGGACGATGATTTTCTTGATGGACGCCGGGAGTGAGACCAGGAGATCTGGGAGTTTTGCGAGGAGGACTGGTGGAGGACTCTGGAAAACAGTGTGTAATGACATTTACAAAGCGGATATGTCTCACAATGGAGTCGCCTACTATCAATGTAGTGGGAGGAATGAGGGGGGGCCGCATGAGTGGGGGCAGTCGTGATGGGGGACTATTATATGGAGAGGGGGTTTCCGAGTTAGCCATGGGCTGTTCGCAGATTGATCGAGAGAGACGGGCGCGGCTTTGGGAACAAGTCTTATCAGTTTTGGAGGATCGGGTTGGTAATACGTGGGCAGGGGAGTGGACCGGAGAAACGTTTGAGGGGCAAGGGGTAAAGTGGATGGAGCCGATACGTAGTGCTGGCGTGAGTGGTTTAGGGTGACGGTCAGTGGAAAGGGCAGTGGGAGCAGCTAGGGGTGTTTGAAGCCCGGGAGGTGGGGGGAAATCCTGCTCGTCGAGGGTGGAGTATTTGTTTTTAGTGTTAGACAGTTGGGGGGCACATGGAGGATGGGAACGGAGGAGGAGCTTCCCTCCATGTCTGCCCCTACCAGCAGAAATCCAGTGATCCCTCTGGTCAGGGGTGGAGGAAGCCTGGACCTTGGGCTTGGCACCCAGCAGTGTCCAGTGATCAGAGGCGATGACGACAGAGTGCGATAACGGGACAGTCGCATCGAGTGTTCCGGTGGGGGTGGTGCCGGCAGCAGCGGCACCGACGATGACCTCCGGGTCAGTAGAGTCCAGCTCGCATTCGGCAGTGGGGCGACTGGAGACCAGGGAGTCAATGATCCGCTCCTCGTCCCTCAGCTGGTAGAGGATGGAAATTCTCTCATGGAGCTCGGAGATCTTCTGGCTGAGATGGGGACAGCGGCCACAGGCGGATGGAGAGGTGAGTGACGGCATGACTCAAGTTGTAGGGTGTCCGGTGGAGGTTTCTGAGAGAAACAACTAGGCCAGTATTTGGGTCGAGATGGTATAAGTGTTGTTAACGTAGGTAGACCAAGTAGGTAACGTTAGCAACGCAGAGCGAGACTTACTCGCGAGGGCTACACAAGGTAGCCCACAGCGGATGGTAGATTAGTAGATTTAAACAACAAGCAGGAGGTCCAGCAGGGAGCGAAACTTACCGGCACAGGCCCAGAGACTGGGCCTGCTGCGGTGTAAGGGCCTCAGGTAAGCAGCTGTTGTTCCCTCCAGGTATATCAGATGAGCAGAGTAAATCGACTGGCTATCAGCCAAGCCCGGTGGAGCAGGCAGGATACCCAGGTGGAGCAGGCAGGATACCCAGGTGGAGCAGGCTGCAGGCCCAGGTGAAGTGGGCTGGGGGCCCAGGAGGAGCAAGCTGGAGGCCCAGATGGAGCAGGCTGGAGGGCCAGGTGGAGCAGGCTGCTGGCCCAGGTAGAGCAGGCTGGAGGTCCTGGTGGAGCAGGCTGGAGACCCAGGTGGAGCAGGCTGGAGGCCAAGGTAGAGCAGGCTGGAGGCCCAGGTGGAGCAGGCTGCAGGGCCAGGTGAAGTGGGCTGGAGGCCAGGGATTCCGCTAGCATTTTTTCTGGCCGGCCAATTGAGCCGGCGGCATTCCAGAATTCCGGCCTTATAGAATATTTACCGGCCCAGTCAAAATGTAGCCTATTGAAAAAAGATAGATGTAGCCTGATCATTTCTTAAATACATAACATATTATTGTATAATTCTTAGCAAACGAAATCTTAATTTTAAATCATTTTTTGATTTCCAAATAATTTTCTAACTATTCACTGCGGTGCGGTCTGCGCTTGCGAGTGCAAAGGGAGGAGCTGCACGCACACCGCTCCTTATTTAATGAATTAATTCGGTTCGGGTTTGCAGACCCATTAAGATTAAACAATAAAACACAAAAAACAAAAGCTATTATCCAATCGTCCAACAAATGTATTTTATTATAGTGAATGAACTCGTCACACACTTTGTGAACTGAGTTTGTCATATATTCCCGTTTAATTAAGCCTAAAGAAAGACACTGGCGGGCCTACATTAAATGTCTCTTTGCATCCAAGAACGTGAAATTAAATAACTTGAAAGATAATCTAAATTAAGAAGTTGCCTACCTGCAACAAGCCAGAGATGAGATGTGCAGTCAGTTAAACTTTATAGCCTATATTTTCTGAAGCGGTCTATATTGACACGATGACGAGGGACTGCAGCTGGTTGACACGCGGGCATCCAACTCGCTTTCAGAACGGACTTATAGCCTACTTCACAACATGAGAATATTTGCTTTACTTTATTTTTTATGATTAGAAGTTTTTATTATTTTCGTTAGACAAGCAAAACAGACATCCATCACAGGTAACAGCTTCCTGTTAACACTAGACAACAAAATAAAATACAAAGACAGCAAGACACAACAAACAACAAAACACAACATATTGGTGATGTACAGAAAAGTAAAAGATCAAAAATACAGCCTGACCGTCATAAATTGGCAATTTATGTTAATCTGAGCTAGAGATGCCACTATTTTTCAATATATGCGTGATAATGCCCCCATTTCAAATTATATTTGTCCACCTTATCAATCAGCCTGTATGATAGTTGTTGAAGGGCAGCCAGCTGCCCAAGAGAAATGTGCCATAAAGACGGTGCAGGAGCCGAAGAGGACTTCCACTCCTTAACCAATAATCTTCGTCCTAACATTAAAGCCGTCTGGATCCAATTAGCGATTGGTGGAGTCAAATCACTCAATGTTGCGGGATCACCCAAAATAAATAGACTGGGCGTAAACGGAATATCGAGGCCAACAATTTTTTCCACAAGACCATGAATGGCTAACCAAAACTCCTGGACTTTTGGACATTCCCAAAGCATGTGCACCAGAGTGCCGCCTTCTTCTTTACACCTCCAACACTCCGAGCTGTCCACCAGACCCACCCTATGCAGCCTGGATGGTGTCCAGTAGATTCTGTTTATAATTTTGAATTGGATCAATCTCGTTCTCAATTCCCTTGACATTTTCTTTCCATTTTCGAGAATTCTTCTCCATTCAACCTCTGTAAATGATACCTTTAAATCAGTTTCCCAAGTCAGTTTAAGGGACATTGTGCTTGAATCTGAGACCGCCAAGATCATAGAATAGTAAGCAGAGGCTTCATGACCCAGCCCAAAAATCTTCAGAAACATCTCAAGTGTGTCACCCCTAGGTGGAGCAGTTGAGGGGGAGCCAAACGATTTCACCAGTAAGTGTCTTAACTGCAAATACTTCCAAAATTGATTGTGTGGCAAATCAAATTCCTGTCTGAGAGCCTCAAAAGATTTTAGTGTTCCATCCTGATACAAGTCCCCCAGAACCTTGATACCTTTTTGAAACCAGGACTTCCAAAAGAAGGGCGATTTATCTATACAAAGCCTGGGGCTTAGCCAGATCCCAGCAGATTGATGAAGGTATAGGGGTCAAATTTATAGATATGAGCTACTCTCTTCCAGACCCATTGAATATGGGACAAAATAGGGTGTGATCGATTCTCTTGGGCTAGTTTGGCCGTAATACAGTCCGTGAGTGCCAGCGGGGCGCAAATGGCACTTTCAATATGGAACCACGGGGGGACTCTCTCTGGAGGCAGAGTCCAGTGCGCCATGTGCCTGAGAGTGAAAGCATAATGGTAATATAACAAGTTAGGAACACCAAGACCTCCTTGGGCCACAGGCCTCTGCAGTTTTCGCAGGCTCATTCTAGGGCGCTTATTGTTCCATAAGAATTTATTGCAAATTTGGTCAAATTGTTTAAAGTAGTGTAGTGGGATTCGGACTGGGAGAGCTTGTAACAGGTAATTAAATTTAGGTGCACAGGTAATTTTTATTATATTTACTTTGCCCCACAAGGAGAGAAATAGTGGAGACCACCGTTCTACATCTGCCCGCAGTTTGTCCAGTAAGGGATGAAAGTTTGTTTTAACCAAATCAGCCAATAGGGGGGGGAATGTTAGGCCAAGATATTTAATGCCTTTCTTAGGCCAAGAAAAGGTGCCTGCTTGAAATAGGGATTTGGGACAATATGGCGAGAGAGGAAGAGCCTCTGACTTTGTCCAGTTCACTTTATAGCCTGAAATAGATGAAAATGTGTCAATAATTCCTAATAGAGAGGAGAGAGAGCGTTCTGGATCTGAGACAAATAAAAGAATGTCATCCGCATATAGCATCAGTTTATGACATCTGTCACCAATTTGAATACCTGGAAAAGTGGGCTCCCTACGGATAGCCATTGCTAATGGTTCTAGGGCGATGAAATAATGCCATTGGTAAGTACTGATGCTGTAGGGTTGGTATATATAAGACTAATCCAATCTATAAACTTCCTGCTGAAGCCAAAGCATTCCAGGGCGGAAAACAAGTATTGCCACTCCACCCTGTCGAACGCTTTCTCAGCATCCAGCGAGATGGCAGCCATGGGAGATGCATCGTCCCGAGTGGTCCACATAATGTCAATAAATCTCCTAATATTGTCTGCCGAGGACCTGGAACGTATGAAACCGACCTGGTCAGGGTGGATCAGAGAGGTTATCACCTTATCAAGGCGGTTAGCTAAGATTTTTGATAAAATCTTACTGTCGCAGGAGGTCAAACTGATGGGTCTAAAGTTCTTACAGTCTAAAGGATCCTTCCCATCCTTCAAAATAAGGGTAATAATGGCCTCCGATAGGGTGGGAAGAAGTCCTCCCTTCTCTAGGGCTTCATTATAGGTGTTTAGGAGTAGTGGAGCGAGTTCTTTGGAGTAAGCCTTGTAGAACTCGGCCGTGAAGCCATCTAACCCCGGCGCTTTACTTGAAGGGAGGTGCTTAATAAAGTCAGCTATCTCCTGAATGGTAATGGGTGAGTCAAGACGTTCGCGTTGGTCCTCAGATAACGACGGAAGATTGAGAGTTGAAAGAAAAGAAGTAATTTCTGTTTTGTTCGCCTTTAACTCAGAAGTGTAAAGTTTTACATAAAAGTCTCGAAATGCCTCATTTATTTTTTTGGGGTCATACAGAAGATGCCCATCGTCCCTTCTAATGGCTGGAATAGTGCTCAGTGCTTCTTTTTGTTTTATATATCTGGCTAGTAGTCTACCAGCCTTATCTCCCTGCTCAAAATATTTCTGTCTGGCACGAAAGAGAGAGAATTCCGCCTTTTTGGTCATAATTGAGTTAAATTCAAACTTCAGTTTAGTCAACCTAGAAAGATTGACGGATGATGTATTTCTTTTAAACTCTGACTCTGCGACTTTAATCTGATTTTCTAGCTCCTGTAGTTTAGCACAGTTTTCCCTCTTTTTAAATGACGAATGTTGAATTATGTGACCTCTCAAAACGGCTTTCAATGCCTCCCAGGCTACCCCAGCAGAAAATTGGTTTCTAGGTAAAGCTCGATTTTTGATCTAAGTGATTCCTTAAAGGTTGCATCCAATAAAAGACTTGAATTCAGTCTCCATCTAGTTGACCTGTTCTGCCTATTAAAGGACAGTATGTGGAGAAATATTGGACTATGATCCGACAAAATTATATTACCAATGTCACTTGATGCTACAGCGGACAGCAATGACTGAGAAACCAGAAAGAAGTCTATCCTAGAGAAAGAGCTATGGGGGGAAGAGAAGAATGTATAATCCCTTGAAGACGGGTTTTGTAGCCGCCAGACATCCACCAAACCAGACGCCCTGGACAAATCTTTGAGCACCATATGCGCTCTAGAAGTGCGGGTTAATGGAGAGCTACGATCCAACACCGGGTCCATTACTTCATTAAAATCGCCACCCATAATAATGGGGTAGTCTCCCATATCATTCAGTTTCTTTTCAAGTAATCCAAAAAATGCTGGGTCGTCTATATTTGGACCGTGAACGTTTGCTAGTATGATATGATTGCCCTGAATCTCACATAGCATCAGTAGAATTCTCCCCGCCTCATCTGTACTCTCTCTGTTATGTCTCTCAGTCATTCACCACATTCCTCCCCTGCCCCAAGCTCAATCAGCCCAATCTACACCAGCTGTGTCGAGTTCATCAGGTGCCACCAATCATCCGCAGAGACACCGCTCCTACAAGAGGGCCCGCAGTCTACAAGCCAGTGCTTGATCGTACTGGTCACAGTGGTTCGTGTTCCTACCGTTTTGGTTATTTTGAATATCCTACTCTGGCTTGCGCTTTACTAATTCCAACCTGTCCTTCCTCTCTCCAAGGTTCCATCCCTCCGGCTCCCTCCAGTGTCTCCCAGCTCCTCCACCGTTCTCCTCTACTCCTCCGGATCCCTCTCTCCCTCCGCTCTCCCCCACTCCTGGATCACCCTCTCTCGGACGGACCTCCCCCATTGCTCAGGACTACGGCTCTCTCTCCCTCGGACTTCCCCTCTCGGATCTCGGACTTGGTCAGATAGCAGGGTACACGCACATTTACAACACCCAGCGCCATCTATATAACTGCACCACACTAGCTACGCACGTTAGACACACACCCCCACTCACACTTTGGTTCTACACACACCTCACCTACATTCTGCCCGTACACTCATACATTCCCCTCCACGAAGGCCCCCAGATTTAGTTCAGCCCCTTTCTGTACTATTATTATTTTTATTAAACATTACTTGTATTTGAATCCTTGTGTCCGTCTGTCTCTGGGGTTCTGCCACATTTGACTATTGATTCGTTTGGTCACAACAGAACGATCAAGCCATGATGAGTCAAGGCGGAGCCCCGGGGCAGACGGGCGGCCCTAAGCCCGCAACTTTACCCTCCCCTCTTGAAAGAGTAGTCAAGGAACATGCGGCTCAACTCACCTCCCTCCAAGCCGAGTTAATCAGGGCCTTCCCCGCAGTCCAAGGACAGATTGCTGAGCTCCAGGACTCCTCCCATTCTATGTCCAATGCCCTCTCCGCCCTCTCTAACCAAATGGCCACCATGGCAGCCGCACTGACTTCCATCCAGCAGAAGCTGGACGCTGGTCCCGGCGTAGCTGCCGCGCCAGCTCCCCCTGAAGCACCGCCCTTGATTCCCCCTGGTCCTGATCCACCCCGGCCCGAGCCCAAGCTAGCCAGTCCCCGTGTTTTCGGTGGGGATTTCGACCAAGGCAGGGGTTTCCTCCACCAATGTGAGTTGCTTTTCCGTCATCAGCCTGCAACGTATGGGTCAGATGGAGCCAAGATAGCGCTGATTATGTCCCTCCTAGTAGACAAAGCACTTAGCTGGGCTATTTCTGCGGTAGACCTAGACTCCCGTTTCTCCTCTGACTACAGCGCCTTCCGTCAGGAGTTCAGCTCCGTATTCGATCATCCTACGGACGGGGAGGACGCTGCCAGTCGTTTGTTAGCAATCCAGCAGGGGTCGCGGTCTGCCGCAGAATACACCCTCGAGTTCCGCATACTAGCCGCTGACAGCCGTTGGGGAGATACTGCGCTCCGTAGCGCTTACCGGCGGGGCCTGAGTGAGACCATCAAGGACTTGATTGTGAGAGACCGCCCCTCCTCGCTCAACGAGCTTATCACTCTCGCTCTCCAGATGGATGAGAGGCTACGGGAGCGCCGCCTGGAGCGCACTCATCGTTTGGCCCCCATCCGAACATCCCCAAGACCTATCACCCCCGTGACAAACAGTTGGACCCCGCCCTCTCGCCACCTCTCGCTGCCACCGGCTCGTTCTGCGTCCAGCACGGGAGAGGAGCCGATGCAGATTGGCCGATCTCGTCTCTCGCGAGAGGAGCGAGAGCAGAGACTGCGGGACCAGCTGTGCCTCTACTGTGGGCAGACCGGCCACTTCATCCGCGCATGTCCGACCCGGCCAAAAGACCCCGCTCACCAGTAAGGGGGGTATTGGTGAGCCGTGCCATGATTCCCCAGCCCAAAGGGGGCCTCAACCGCCTCTTCCCTGCTACCCTCTCCTGGGATAAGGAGTCTATCCCTGTGAGTGCACTCATCGATTCAGGAGCTGACGAGTGTCTGATGGACGTCTCTCTCGCTCGTCAGGCAGGAATCCCCTTAGTCCCTCTAGACCGTCCCCTGTCTCCTCAGGCCATAGATGGGCACTCTTTGGGTAACATCACACACAGCACTGTCTCCCTCACCCTCACTCTCTCTGGTAATCACGTTGAAAGTGCACGTTTTTTTGTGTTACATGCCCCCACAGCGCCCCTAGTGTTAGGAAGACCGTGGTTGGAGAGACACGACCCTCACATCTCCTGGGCTACTGGGCGGATTCTGGGCTGGAGTGTGGCCTGTCATGCCAACTGTCTTCGCTCCGCCCCCTCTCCGTCCAGTAACCCCAGGCCCGTGCTCTCTCCCCCGGATCTCACTGGTGTCCCCTCCACTTACCATGACTTAGCTTCGGTGTTCAGTAAGGACAGCGCACTTTCACTTCCCCCTCACCGGCCATATGATTGTCCCATTGAACTCCTTCCCGGGGCAGCTCTCCCCACTGGGCGACTATACAATCTCTCAGCCCCGGAGAAGGAGGCAATGCGCAATTATATCTCCGAATCCCTTGTCTCAGGAGTGATAAGGCCATCGTCTTCCCCCGTAGCGGCGGGCTTCTTTTTTGTGGCAAAGAAGGATGGCGGCCTGAGGCCCTGCATTGACTATCGTAGGCTTAATGACATCACGGTGAAGAATAAGTACCCACTTCCCCTTCTGAATTCCACTTTCGAGCCACTAACTCACGCCCGGGTGTTCACTAAGTTAGACCTACGTAATGCTTATCACTTGGTGCGGGTCCGGAAAGGGGACGAATGGAAGACGGCCTTCAACACTCACCTCGGGCACTTTGAGTACCTTGTGATGCCCTTCGGCCTCTCCAATGCCCCCGCCGTCTTCCAGGAGTTAGTCAATGATGTGCTGCGCGACATGCTGAACTTCTTCGTGGTGGTGTACCTGGACGACATCCTGGTCTTCTCCCCGACCCTGGAGGAACACTACCAACATGTCCGCCTGGTTCTCCAGAGGCTGCTGGAGAACAGGCTTTTCGTTAAATCCGAGAAATGTGTTTTCCACTCCGCCTCCGTGAAATACCTTGGCTTCATCGTGGAGAAGGGGCAGATGCGCGCGGACCCTGCTAAGATCCAGGCTGTGGTGGAGTGGTCACGCCCTACCAACCGGACGCAACTCAGGCGCTTCCTGGGCTTTTCCGGGTTCACCCGCCGTTTCATTAAGGGTTTTAGCCAAGTGTCTTCTCCCCTCACCGCGCTCACCTCCACCTCCCGCCCTTTCACCTGGACCCCTAGGGTGGAGACAGCCTTCTCTGCCCTTAAGGAGCGGTTCACGACGGCTCCGGTGCTCGCCCACCCTGATCCATCAAGGCAGTTCATCGTAGAGGTGGACGCGTCAGATGCGGGCATCGGAGCCATCCTCTCCCAGCGGTCGGAGGAGGACCAGAGGATCCACCCGTGTGCCTACTTCTCCCGACGCTTCAACCCTGCGGAGAAGAACTACGATGTGGGAAATAAGGAGCTGCTGGCGGTCTTCGCAGCCCTAGAGGAGTGGAGACACTGGTTGGAGGGAGCCAAGGAGCCGTTCCTCGTGTGGTCAGACCACAAAAACCTGACCTACATGAGGACGGCGAAGCGGCTGAATCCCAGGCAGGCGCGCTGGGCTCTCTTCTTCAGCCGGTTCGACTACACCCTCACCTACCGCCCGGGCTCTAAGAACGTCAGAGCCGATGCCCTCTCCCGTATGTTCCCCGAGGAGTCCCCTGACGTTCCCAGCGCTCCCGACACCATCGTTCCCCCAGCCCGGGTGGTGGGTGTCGTCACCTGGGGAGTCGAGTCGCTGGTGAGACGAGCCCAGCGCGCCCAGCCAGACCCTGGAAACGGGCCCCGGAACCGGCTGTTTGTCCCCTCTGCCGTCCGTCCACAGGTGCTGGAGTGGGGTCACTCGAGCCGCTTCGCCTGCCACCCTGGCGTACGCCGGACAGCGGAGTTCGTACAACGGCGGTTCTGGTGGCCCAAGCTCAAAGAGGACGTCAGGGAATTTGTGGACGCCTGCACCATCTGTGCCCGCAGTAAGGCCTCCCATCGTCCACCAGCTGGCCTCCTGCATCCCCTCCCTGTCCCCGGTCGACCCTGGTCACACATTGCCCTGGACTTTGTTACCGGCCTCCCCGTGTCCCAGGGCATGGACACCATCCTGACCATCGTCGACCGTTTTTCCAAGGCGGTTCATTTCGTCCCACTGCCCAAACTCCCCTCTGCTGCCGAGACTGCTGAGCTCCTGGTCTCCCATGTGGTTAGACTCCATGGAATCCCCCAGGACATCGTGTCCGACCGTGGCCCCCAGTTCACGTCGAAGGTGTGGCAGGCCTTCTGCCGGGGAATGGGGGCCACTGTCAGTCTGACATCCGGGTACCACCCCCAATCCAATGGGCAAGCAGAGCGCGCCAACCAGGCCATGGAGGCGGCCTTACGTTGTGTGACCACCAGCAACCCCGCCTCCTGGGTCAAGTTCCTACCCTGGGTGGAATACTCCATCAACACCATGGAGAGCTCGGCCACTGGTATGTCCCCATTCCAGTGCTCCCTGGGTTACCAGCCTCCTCTGTTTCCTCAGCAGGAGCTGGAGGTGGCGGTCCCATCCGTCAGAGCCCACCTCCGCCGGTGTCGGCACATCTGGAAGGCCGCCCGTGCTGCCATCCTACGGGCCACAGAGCGGTCTCAGCGCTCAGCCAACCGGCGGAGGAGGCCGGCCCCGGCCTATCGACCTGGCCAGAAGGTCTGGCTGTTGGCCCGGGACCTGCCCCTCCAGACCTCCCAGACCTCCTCCAGGAAGCTGGACCCCCGCTACGTTGGCCCCTATACCATCACCCGCATCGTCAACCCCTCGGCTGTCCGTTTGGACCTTCCTGCCGCTCTCAAGGTACACCCAGTTTTCCATGTCTCACTCCTAAAACCATGCTCTACCAGCCCCTTGTCTCCCCCTGCTCCGGCTCCCCCTCCTCCCCAGATCCTGTCGGATGGCGACCCCGTTTGGGCGGTCGACAAGCTGCTGGCGGTTCGGCGTCGTGGGAGGGGGTTCCAGTATCTGGTGGACTGGGTGGGCTACGGCCCGGAGGACCGGAGTTGGGTGCCCCGGTCCTATCTCGCAGACCCCTCCCTGCTCGGCGATTTCTACCGGGACCACCCGGGTGCTCCTGGACGGTCGTCCGGTGCCTCCCGTAAGGGGGGGAGTACTGTTATGTCTCTCAGTCATTCACCACATTCCTCCCCTGCCCAAGCTCAATCAGCCCAATCTACACCAGCTGTGTCGAGTTCATCAGGTGCCACCAATCATCCGCAGAGACACCGCTCCTACAAGAGGGCCCGCAGTCTACAAGCCAGTGCTTGATCGTACTGGTCACAGTGGTTCGTGTTCCTACCGTTTTGGTTATTTTGAATATCCTACTCTGGCTTGCGCTTTACTAATTCCAACCTGTCCTTCCTCTCTCCAAGGTTCCATCCCTCCGGCTCCCTCCAGTGTCTCCCAGCTCCTCCACCGTTCTCCTCTACTCCTCCGGATCCCTCTCTCCCTCCGCTCTCCCCCACTCCTGGATCACCCTCTCTCGGACGGACCTCCCCCATTGCTCAGGACTACGGCTCTCTCTCCCTCGGACTTCCCCTCTCGGATCTCGGACTTGGTCAGATAGCAGGGTACACGCACATTTACAACACCCAGCGCCATCTATATAACTGCACCACACTAGCTACGCACGTTAGACACACACCCCCACTCACACTTTGGTTCTACACACACCTCACCTACATTCTGCCCGTACACTCATACATTCCCCTCCACGAAGGCCCCCAGATTTAGTTCAGCCCCTTTCTGTACTATTATTATTTTTATTAAACATTACTTGTATTTGAATCCTTGTGTCCGTCTGTCTCTGGGGTTCTGCCACATTTGACTATTGATTCGTTTGGTCACAACACTCTCTTAGACATTTGAATTGTAATTGCTTATTAATTAATGTAGCCACCCCTCTGCTGTTACTACTGCCACAAGCCACGCCCACATAGCCCACCCAGTCACAACAAAGCCTCCTGGATTCTTGTACTAGTAGATGGGTCTCCTGCATAAATACTATGTCACATTTTTTGGTTTTAATAAAAGTTAATACTTTCTTTTTCTTAACTGCATTATGGAGACCTCTGACATTCCAGCTCATAAACTTCAAACCGTTTTTACTACTAAGTGCCATAATGACAACTTTCTTAATGACAATTCTATTCCTGACATCACCAAATAATAAGAGACAAGTAACATTATAACACTAAACATACACACAATAAACACTACACAAACGTGTCTGTAGGGACAGACACTTAACACACAGCCAGTATGGTCCGTGACTCTCTAACTAACAGCTGCGCAAAATGCCACACCCCTCCCTGCCTCCAAGCTCGTGCCTGACGGCCGAGCTGAGCCCTCCTCCTCTCTGCCTGTCTAACCCATGGATGTATTAAAAGAACTGGATAGGGGACCTGCCACGCCCACCCATGCATTCGGACGGAGGTAGCTCATTGGCGCATGAAGCCATCATGGGGGCTTTTTCTTCCTGGTTTTACTTCCTGACACTGCAGCCCAAGGCGAAGTGCGCATGTGTGCCATGACGTGTTCCATGACGTCTCCCACCCCTCCCACCCATGGATTGTATTACAAGAAGAAAATACCCCCGTATACGGCTCTTAGTGCCTTCTGTAGAAAAAAATGCCCCATAAAAAATTTGTTGATAATTAAAAGAGTCGTTTTATACTTTGAGTGACGCCCGGAAAAAATTCCCCTGGGTTTAACAGCTGCCGGAGTCCCCATGCAAGTGGATGGGAATTTTCCTTTCTGGGCTGCATGGCGTCACGTGACTTGCAATACAGAGCTTCGCCAGCATGTTCAAATGGCTTCAAAGCCCAGCGCTATTCCTGGGGGCTTGGTCTAACCCCACCACCACATCATATTAATAATAAATGTACCCGCACCTACTAAACTGTATAGTGGTGAATCAAACATTGAAACGGTCTGGTATGTGAATAAAACAAACTGCTGAAACCAGACGCCCATGCTCAGTAATCACCATAATGGGCGAGCAGCTTATAGGTTATAGGCTATAACGCTATACATTGTAAAACAAAACAAAACAAAAATCCCCGTTGACAAACTTCACACCCAAAGTTAACATCCATAGACGGTAACCAGTCTAATGTATATGCGATGCATAGGGTTTATAACGATATGCATGGGCATAGTATAGCCTAATGAAGGATAAGAAACAATAATGGTCAATAAAACAAACAAAATACGTTGGCAAATTTCACAACCAGAATTAAACTTTTAACAGTGTGAATCCGAAACAATAGCAGCTTAACATCGCGCGCATGTATAAAGAGTTTACTAACCCCCCGTGATTTCGCTGGGGCAGGCTACTAACCGTAAACCCAGGGGAAAGGAACACAATGTCATCTCAGGGAGTGAATGTAATCCAGTGCCTTCTTGTGGTCATCAAATCGGCGCTGTCCTTGCTCCGATCTCACCGTGAGCATTGCTGGGTAATCCAGAGAGAATTTGATGCGTTTATCATGAAGTATCTTCTTGCACTCATTGAACTTCATGCGCCTCTCCACCACCAGCTTGGAGTAGTCGGCAAAGACCATAACGCGGTGCTCCTTCCAGGTGACTTTACCAATCTTGCGTGCAGCCTCTGTGATGCGGTTCCGATCCTGGAATCTCAGGAATTTGGCGATGATGGGTCTCGCTGGAAGCTGTCGATCATCCGGACTTTTGCGTAGTGCCCCCAGCCTGTGTGCTCTGTCAATCTCCAGTCCCCCTGGGAAGTTGATGTTCAGGATCTCTGGTAAGCGTTTACCAAGGAAGGAGAGGGCATGGCCTTCCTCGCAGCCCTCGGGGAACCCGATGAAACGTAAGTTATTCCTGCGCTCCCTATTCTCGATGTCATCCACCTTTTGCCGAAGGGCCTCTACTTCTGTGGCTGTTGCCGGGGGGTTAGCCTGTAAGCTATCGTTAGCCTCCTCCAGGAAGGACAGGCGGCTCTCTACTTGAGAAATGCGGTTAGCAATGTCAGACAATTTGCTATCGGTGGCAGTTGTTGTCACCCAGATAGCCTCCAGCTTCTTGTCGTGGTTCTCAGACTTTTGCATAATTAGTGCAGTGAGTTTGGCAAACTCTCTGGCTATGTCCCCAGGCCCAGGGATGGTGGCAACACGCTTTTCTCTGCTTTGACTCGTGTCCACCAGAGTTTGGCTAGCACTAACGTTAGCCTCCTCACTCGCATCATCTCGGCTGGAATCATCCTTGTGGGGAACCGATGCGCTTCTTAGTTTATGCATTTTTGCCCTATGACCTATTACCAACTTTCAGTAATGTTGCTCAAAGAAAAGTGGGCTCTCTGTCGAGTTTCACAGCTAATTACGAGCAGGGGTAGGCGCAGCTGTTCTTCACGCCGCCATTCTTGTCAACCACGTCACGTGACTCCATATTTGCTTTACTTTAAACTGAAGGGCAAAAGGTAAGAATATGTGACGCCTGCGGTCGGGAGGTACCGTAATTCGGCCGTGGCAGTTCTGTACAGCAGAGCGTCAAAAGTAATTTCTTGAAAAAATGTGGTTTTGCGTTTTTTTACAATAGTACAAAATATATTATTTGAACTATCCATTCCATATAAAATGAAGACGTTTTGGGATCATTAAATGCGTTAATCTTGTAAAATAAAAGTCGAGTTGTTTTGTCTATGCCGACGGAGGAAACCAGGCTCGGTCTTGGATTTGCATAAGTAGTATCGATTGGGTGTCGGCCGGCCTTTGTTTGTATCCGCCAATCAGGGCGCGCGATAGGACGCGCATCCGCATAAATATTCAGTAGCCACCCAAGCTGGTCACAACACAGGACAGCAACAGAACAGCTGAGACAAGATGGACAAGCAGCAGGCGAGAATGAGGAAGAATGACACGGCGGTTGCTGCCCTCCTGAACAAATTCACCATTCCAGGCGGAATGGACAGTGAAGAATTGATGAATTCCTATGTCCTGGATTACATGACAGGCGGCACACAGGATGGCGCTGGTGAAAGCCACGATAACGACGATGAAGAATATTTTCCTGAAGACGTGGTCGCAGACCCAGAACCAGACGCAGACCCAGACAACGAGGCGGAGATCACCGACAGCGCAGTCATTGAAAGCGTGCAGGAGATTTTAACAGTGGACCCCATAACCGTGGACACTGATTATGATCAAGAAATCGAGAAAATACGAAACTTTGATTGCAAATGTCAGGCCAGACGAAAAGAGAACTCTATTCACCAGCCAATCTCCTGCAGTAAGAAACTTTGTGACAACGTCATTTACAACACGAGGCTGGATTACTCTGCTATGTCGCCAGAATGTAGAGATATCGCTATTATGGCTGTGTATCACGCTTTGACGAATGATTCTGACATGACTCAAGCCACAAAGCAAGTGAATAAGAAGCGACAATTCAACCGAACGCAATACATGGTTAAGGCGATTGTTGTTTGCCGTGAGACGTTCTGCTTTGTGTTTGGGTGAGTTTCATATCTATCTTAACAACTTGTGTGTGTGTGTGTGTGTGTGTGTGTGTGTGTGTGTGTGTGTGTGTGTGTGTGTGTGTGTGTGTGTGTGTGTGTGTGTGTGTGAGTGCCCATGTTTACAGTACAAAGTTATTGTGTTGCAAGATAAGCGTATAGAGCTGCCATCTTGGGTCATTGTTGGTCATTGTCAAAATGGCGGCAACGTATGTGTGCAAATGTGCAGAGCCGCCATATTGGGTCGTCTTTGTTTGTTTTGCGCGCCAAAATGGCGTTTGCGCTATTGTTTTACAGGACTGAAATCTCGACTCTTGCATTAAATACTCTTTGGAAGCTGATAGTCGCTAGTGTTATTCTAACCTTGCAAGCAAACAGATTTAGTTTATTGAAAGAGTTTATTGAAACAGATTGAAAGTTTTGAAACAGTCTTTGTTATATATCCTGACATTTATAGCCTAAGCTAGTTTGCAATGTTTGTCCCTTGATGTTATAAGGCAAATAAAACCAGGGTACAAAATAGTGGACTATGGAATACAGCTGTATTATAAAACATAAAAAATATACATCTGATTAATGTTTTATTTTGTTTATTCCAGCATCAGCACAAAGCTTCTGAAAGCCCTTATCAAATCCTACAAAGAGAATGGATTGGTCCCACGGCAGAGGAAGACACAACCACGCACAAACAAGAATTACCTCGGCTATGATGACATCAAAAGAGTGGTTACATTCATAGCAAACTATGCAGAGGACCACGCTATTGCCCTGCCTGGGCGCCATGCCGGGCATAGAGACTTTAGTGCTAAGCTTCTGCCAACTTCTGCCTCTAAAGCTTCAGTCTGGCGCCTGTACAAAGATGCTATGGAACAGCTTGGTAAGTTTGTATTAGTATTCAAACTTTCTCACTCACTCTCTCACACACACACACACACACACACACACACACACACACACACACACACACACACACACACACACACACACACACACACACATCTCTTTAACCATTAGGCTATTCTATGTGATCTATTTTTGATAAGTAAAGTACAGTGATGCTCATAAAAACATTGTCTTTGCAGGGCAGCGTGCGGCAAACCTAAAGCGGATCTGTGCTGGCAGTGCCAAAAAAACAACGACCTAATGAATAGAAGCATCAACAAGCCAGATGAGTTTAAATCTGACAGTGTCAAGAAGCAGCAAGTGCACCTCAACTCTGTTGCAAGGGAGCGCAAACTTTATCAGCAGATGACTGCCGCCTGTAGAAAGACCTGTGACGAGTTGCAGCTGTCATTTGGCAAGAACAAACCTGCAACCAGGCTGATCACCATGCACTATAGTTTTGATTTTGCACAACAGGTAAGAATACATTTTTATCTTATCACACCTCTCTCTCTCACACACACACACACACACACACACACACACACACACACACACACACACACACACACACACACACACAGATTACAGTTTGTATTTAATCTTTTTCCTATCTCTCCGTCTCTCAGGTGCACTACCCGTCTGACCCACAACAGCCTGGCCCTGTCTATTTTTTGACTCCACGCAAGTGTGGCCTTTTTGGTGTCCACTGTGAAGGCATGCCTAAGCAAGTGAATTACCTGATTGATGAGGGCATGGCATCAGGCAAGGGAAGCAATGCAGTCATCAATTACCTGCATCATTTTTTCAAGAAATATGGAGTTGGAGAAAGAGACGTGGACCTTCACTGTGACAACTGCAGTGGGAAGAACAATAATAACTTTGTTCTTTGGTACGCCGCGTGGAGAACGATGCACAAACTCCACTTCAAGCTGAGCCTTCACTTCCTGATTGTAGGCCACACCAAGTTTGGCCCCGACTGGTGTTTTGGACTGGTCAAGCAGTGTTTCAGGAAGCGCAAAGTGTGCACTTTGGCCGACATCGAAAAGGTTGTGCATGACAGCTCTCCTGTCGCACATGTAAACATCCCCCAGCTTGTCGGACGAGAGAATGGCACTGTGGTTGTTAAAACGTATGACTGGCAACAACACCTGACAGAATACTTCCGAAGACTGCCACAGATAAAGAGTTACCAGCACTTCAGGTAATTATCATTCCCATTTTCATTTTCATTCCCATTTTATTTTATTTTATTTTATTTTATTTTATTTTATTAAGATTTTAAATGTGCCATATTTCTTTCTTTTACAGCTTTGATGCACAGAGACCTGGTGTGGTTGTCGCCAGAGAACACTGTGAAGCAGAACCAGTGGAGTTTCAGCTGACGCAACGCAGATGCCCGTCCGCCATTAAAGCCTCTTCCTGTGCAGACTCCGCCTGGACTGGACATGGCCAGGCAGAAGTATCTTTTTGAGAAGATCAGAGAATTCTGTTCTGATGAAGCACAAGACATCACATGCCCTCCATCTGCATGTCTACAGGCTGGGAGGCCTCGCTAGCCAGCCTGAAAAAACCCTCTCACTCCACTTGACTCGTTCAAGACCCCGCCCTGCTCCGGGGGGTTTTGGCAATGCCGCAAACGTTTTTGAGCTTTTGAAGTCAAAGTTCTTTTGATATTTTTTTACTTAACTTTTAGTTAAGTAGGACTGGTGGTTTAGTTAAGAATGTCATACGAAACCGACCTGGATAGCAAGGCACTTCCTGTCGTGTCCTGTCGTTTGTAATTTTTTTACTTTTTACTTGTGAACAATCTTCATTTTTTTGATTATTTTTTTGGTGCATTAACATTAAGGAAATCTATACTGATGTCATCCAATCAATGCTGATAATGTATGCTAATAGATAAAGGAGTGAGGATAATACAGTACATGCTTTGAATTCCTTAGTTTTAGCTATGCAGTGTTCTAATCAGACCAGATGGCATGCAGCAGATGATAGAATGCTCATCCATAAGATACTTGAGACTTGACTTGGACTTGTGACCAAAGACCTGAGAGTTGACTTGGACTTGTGACCAAAGACTTGAGGCTTGACTTGGACTTGAGCTCAAAGACTTGAAACTTGACTTTGACTTGCAAAAAATGACTTGTGAGCATCTCTGGTATTACTGAATATTGGTTTTATATTAAATGCCTTTTGTTATAATAAATGCCTTTTTAGGATAATATTTTTGTAGTTTATTTTCACTGTTAATTTTGAACTGACTGAATGGTATATGTTTTCTGCTTACAACTTTAAGGAAAAGGTCATGGTCATTTAAGACAATAGTTCTCAAACTTTCACATCAAAACTTCACCTAAACTGACAAAAAATAGACCGCAGACCCCCATTTTTGCTTTTAGATATTTTAATACAGAAATGTATGACACCCATGACCATCTATTATTCTGTTACTTATGGATGGAATAATAGTGGAATAATAGTGAAAATAAATTACCCACATTTTTGCTGAGGAATACCCTCAAGGACCCCTTGGGCATCCCTGGACCCCCACTTTGAGAACCCCGAACTTAGGAGAAGTATGGGGGGGGGGGGGGTTGTCACTGGGTTGTGTGCACTCGCATCTGTCATTCTCAGTGGACTGACAGAGACTGACAGCTTAATGGTTTGGGAGTGGTCAATGTAAATGAGGAGCCATTGTTCACTCCCCCTTGCCTGGCTGCCCCAGGTGTGAAAAACTTCTCAAACTTTGAGAGGTGATTTCTCAGCTTTCTTTTCTCAGACCTCCCCAGAGGGTGAACAATCAAATAAGCATATCTCCTTCAATTTTTTTCAGGTTACAATGTGTGACACATCATTTGAAAGCTTACAGTCTGCCATTTCAGAATCTGTAAAAATCAGAAAAATGACCTTGGCCTAATTGAGGGTCAAAACGACATATGGTGTCACATATTATCCTTGTGTTACCTGTAGCCTACATCTGAGAACGAAATCCCTTGTTGCGTGTTGTGAGCTTTGAGATGATGCTCCATAAAGTGTTCAGACAAATAAATGAAAGCTGCTCATTTAACTCATTCACCGCCAATGACGTCTTTGACGTGTTATCAGAAATAGCCCTCCCCGCCAATGACGTGTTTGACGTGTTTTTGTTTTTATTACTGCAGGGCGTAGTTTAAACACTTCCCCAGCCTGTCACATGGTATCAGGTCCCTATCATCTAAGACAACACGTGAACAAACACATACCGCAGCTGTTGTTTTGAAATTGAGCAGGAGGAAAAGCAGAAAACTGGTAACGCTTCCTTGTGCAGACAGGAGAAACGCCATTGAAACGCGCCTCGGCGCGCTGCACGAGCTGGAGTCGCCTTCCTCTGTGCCAGCCGGGAGAAAGTAATCAAGAGATGTGTTTGATCATCGGAGGAATGAGGAAATGATCGATCAGTTTGCGAGGGCGGTGAGGACGTGTTGAATAGCCGAGGGGAAAACGGGAACGATCAGATAGCAGGGGATATGACAGGGAGACATGGACGAGGAAGGGTGCAAAATAAACACACAACAGCAAGGCACAAGGCAGAAGCGGGAGTCAGAGCAGCCCGCTGTCCTTTCTCAAGAGCTATTCAGTTGGTTCATGTAATCGCTGGGCTGCGTGCCCTCCAGTGTTGCTCCTGGCCAATCCCAGCGCCACAGGGCGTGGTTATTGCTTATCATATGTGGGGTTAGAAATCTAAAAGGGGGATCGTGTGTGTGTGTGTGTGTGTGTGTGTGTGTGTGTGTCTGTCTGTCTGTCTGTCTGTCTGTCTGTCTGTCTGTCTGTCTGTCTGTCTGTCTGTCTGTCTGTCTGCACACTCACTCACACCGAGTAAACTGTATTGTTGAATGTAAAAAAAAAGCACTTCATGTGTATATATATATATATATATATATATTTTTTGTCATTTGTGTCCTAACGAATAATATTTACATGTCTGATGTCAATACAGTTCAAAATAAAAGAATTGAGAGCGAGTTCTGCATGAGATTGTGTGCATAAATACATAAATGCCATTTTCTGCAATTTCTTTTCTCAGAGAGACATTTTGGGGGAAAACAGGGTGTATATAAATGGCTATAAGTAGAGTACAGAACATGCTAAAAGCTCACTTTTTTTTCCCTGGTGAACCCAGAGACGTACATCTTCATTTTGAGGTATTGCAAATCACTCTGGTGCTAATAGATAATTTACTGTGGGTCTTGAAAGATGACCAACAATTATGAAAATCTTTGGCCTGTGCTAAATATTGGCAGTCCTAAACTGGCGGTGAATGAGTTAATACTCCTCCTTAAATGGCAAATCAATTGAGGTTCTAGTAGGTTATTTATGCTGAAATGATGTTGACATTAGTGGCTAAATTAACGGACATAATAATAAGCTTTACAACCTGCAGAGGACTTCTCTGTTGCTGCGAGAATTCTCGCAATACGCTTGCGGCAGTTTCTTCATGATCAGCGCTCCGCATGTGCAAAGCAAACTTGCGATTCTTATCAACCCAACTTTTCCTCGCTGTGGCGGCTTCTCATGGCTGGTTGGATCTTGTTCTGGACCATCATTACATAAAATTAACTGCCCCCCCCCCCCAACCACTCAACATAACAGCGGGGCGAAAATATATAATATTTAATTCTATATTTAAGTTGTAGCTTATGGCAACATCACTGGTCACACAATATTGGGCTATTTTATATAATGGATTTATTTATTTGGCATTTCCAACCGGCTACTTGAGCCGGCGACCTTTTAATTTGCCGGCCCACGGCAACAAATACCGGCTAAAAGCCGGCTATTACCGGCTAACGGAATCCCTGCTGGAGGCCCAGGCAGAGCAGGCTGGAGGCCCAGGTGGAGCAGGCTGCAGGCCCAGGTGAAGTGGGCTGGAGGCCCAGGTAGAGCAGGGTGGAGGCCCAGGTAGAGCAGGCTGGAGGCCCAGGTAGAGCAGGCTGAAGGCCCAGGTGGAGCAGGCTGCAGGCCCAGGTGAAGTGGGCTGGAGGCCCAGGTAGAGCAGGCTGGAGGCCCAGGTGAAGTGGGCTGGAGGCCCAGGTAGAGCAGGGTGGAGGCCCAGGTAGAGCAGGCTGGAGGCCCAGGTAGAGCAGGCTGGAGGCCCAGGTGGAGCAGGCTGGAGGCCCAGGTGAAGTGGGCTGGTGGCCCAGATAGAGCAGGCTGGAGGCCCTGGTGAAGCGGGCTGGGAGCCCGGGCTAAAGGGTACCAGGCTGTAGCAGTAGTCAAGACCCAGGAGGAGGCTGGTAGAGGAGGCCGAGGCAGAATATCTCACTTAAATCAGTCATGTACTGTACCCACACATAGGCTAATAACAGTTTCCTACTCTGGTGCCCGTTTCAGGGGGACTTTCGGCCCATTAAGCACTTTTTACTATGTAATTTCTTATAGTAATGCTGTCTGTGATTTGTCGTTTGTACTGTCTGTGACCTGCCTTGTTGTTTCTTATTGTACTGTTTGTGATTTGTCTTTTGTAATTGTAAGATGTTTCATGTTTTGTGTGTGTACCTGTCTTGTGCTAATTCTGGCACATTTACATTGAGGTGTATTCCTGATATGTTGATTGATGTGCACTGTCCCAAATAAATAAATGAATGAATGAATGAATGAATGAATGAATGTATGCATGCATGCATGCATGCATGCATGCATGTATGTATGTACTGTATGTATGTATGTATGTATGTATGTATGTATGTATGTATGTGATGGGCACGGGATGGCATGGATCTCTTTGCTCCACCAGGCATTGCTCACACATTTGTTGTCAAACCATTTCCCTGTGATCACCTCTTGTAACCAAAAGCTCCATGTCCTTTCTTCATCAAGGTAGCGCCACCGTTACGGTTTGACCGGACAGTACCGATGCACTTGAAAGCCAGATCTGCGTGCAGGTTCTGGACGCAATTTAAACTGGTGAAGTAGTTGTCACAGAAGACGACTGAAAGCCTTGGCGGTGTTGTGGTTTTTGTCACCAGTTTGGCCCCTAGAGGTAGCACTTGCTCCTGCTCACTTATGGCAACATTTGGATGCCCCTTGATAGAGCATAGGTCATGGATGACGCCAGATGAACTGGCCCACAGGACAATTTAAAGCCCCACTTGTCTGGCTTCTTGGTAATATATTGGTGGAGAGTGCCGGCCCTTGTACCTTTATAGGCCTAGGTAACGTGAAATGCTCCCTCGCCACCTGTCTGGTAGCGCGGGTATGTCTGTCACATGTATATTGAATATGATTATATAAACATTCTGGTTCCTTGCTACCACAGATCCTTCTGAAAAACAAAATTAGACTCACAAGCAGTCTTTGTTCCACCATCAGCCATGCTAGTTTTTTATGCATTAGCACTGCACTTGACCTGTAATTACATTTAAGTGCAATACGAGCTGCTTTGTTTTGACCAATTTGTAGTTTCCTTAGTTCCTGTTTTGATGCACTGGACCACACAGCAGGACAGTAGTCAAGATGACACAAGACCAGTGCGTGTATAACCTGGACCACTGAAGCAGATGTTAAATACTCAGCAGATCTTCTGATTAATGCTAACCCCTTCCCCATTTTCTTAGTTATGTGATCAATATGTGATGACCATGAAAGATGATTGTCCAATGTTAAACCCAGTAGCTTTGTTTCACTGACCTGTTCAATTTCTGTTCCATTCAGTATTAGATTTAACTTTGGATTAGACCACCGGACCGGTACCGCCACCGGGCCGCAACGCATTTGGTACCGGGCTGCGAGCCGGTCCATATATATATATATATATATATATATATATATATATATATATATATATATATATATATATATATATAGTAAATCCTCTAATAGTGGCCTCTACTCCATTACAGGCCTCTACTCTAATATAGGACGGGCCTCTACTATAATATGTCCGGCCTGCACGGACAAATAAAGGCCCCTCCCTCAATACAGGCCGGGTCAAAAAAACAACAACGAAGGAGCAAAAACTACGGTGAATACGGTACTGTAAATTTCCCATAACACAACGCATCTACCGTGTGACGTAACCGGACGTAACGCAGACGAACCAGAGAAATAAAAACAAACATGGCACCGACCAAACGAGCCAGACGAAACTTTGACGTTAAGTTTAAAGAGAGCGTTGTGCAATATGCAGCGGAAAATTCGGGACAGTGTGATGTGGAATCAGCCCTTCAAGCAGAGCCTGCATGATGTCTACGACCAGTGGATGGCTGGGGACGCAGATAAGCAGTACACAGCTGGAGGTGGAAACCTAAAAGCGCCTGCCCGACGCCTGTTTGTGGACTGGGTGATCGCCGCCTGGGACAAGCTGGACAAGGATCTGATCAAAAAGTCCTTCCAAGTTTGTGGACAGTCTGTGAAAACTGACGGGAGTGAAGACAACCTCATCCACTGCTTCAAGCAGGGACAGCCCTGTGCCGCTGGACGGGAGGCTCTCGCCCAGCTGCGTCAGCGGGACCAGGAGAACAGACAGGCAGCCGAGGATGAGGAAGATGAAGAGGAACTGGTCAACAATGAACTTGTTGTTCTGGATGATGTTGATGATGATGAGGACGCTGAGGATACCGACATACTAGATGAGGAGGAGGAGGATACTGAGTGAGTGAGTGACCACCAATATTTATTTGCGTTGTTTGGTTATATGCAATATTTTGCAATAAAAGTCATGAAAATAAAGGAGTATGTCCATGAGAGTTTAATTTTAAGAAATAAAGGCCTCTACTCTAATATAGGCCTCGCTCCAACAAAGGCCGGGGGCTCTCTGCGGCTCAGTAAATAAACGCCCCGGTCACTATTAGAGGATTTACGGTATATATATATATATATATATATATATATATATATATTTTTTTTAATAAACATAGGCTATAATATTATAGGCTGTGTGTGGTAGTTGAAACATAGTTTCAAGTTTACGTTTATTTATGTTTGTAGTTGAAACAAAAACATAAATACTGTAGGCTACATACAGTACAACACAAAAGGCTGTTATTTACCCTTTGTCACCACCTGGTGAGTACATATAACTAAAACCATTAAAATTGACAACCGGTCCGCAACTTTTTTTTCCATGTATCTACCGGTCCTTGGCACAAAAAACGTTGGTAACCCCTGCTCTAAGGCATACAAAATAACCCTTCAGCCTCTCTGAACTTTCCTACAGTTGTGCAGCAGTCAATGACGCAGGGGACAACTGTTGCCAAGAAACTCATCCTGAAGGAATGGAATTCCCCCTCTTCGCCTTCTTTTCAAATGTGGTCGACGGCCATGACCTATACGGATGGAGAGACTTAGGTTCCTGAGGACCAACTCACTTAAAAGATTCTTGGCCATCTAGGACCCGTGCCTGGCCTACATTGATGAGGTTAGAAGTGACAGGTGACTGGCCTGGCGGGTTGCTCGTGGACCCCTTGCGTGGGATCCCTTGCACAATATCTCATAAGTGCATACTGTAAGCACCTTAAGTGGCTTGTAGCACCACGCTGTAATATTGAATGTTGATGTGTGTTTTTTTTTCTTTTTTCTGTGTCCGAGCCTGTTCGTGTGTTTTGTTTGTGTACTGTTCAGAAAAATAAAAATAAAAAAATATTGGAAAAAAGAAGAAGAAAAACGTCAAGATTGAAGATTCACTTTAAAGAGATACTCAACACTTTTTCCACTTTTTTCTGCTGAAAATCAATATATTGGAAATTAGCTGTGTTCTTGATGAATCCAGGTCAAAGTCCTGACATTTATGGCCCATTTCCACCGCAGGTAGTAGCGTGATCCCGCTCCGCTCGACTCGATAAATGGTCTCATTCCACCACTAAAAACTATCCCAGCCCGGGTTGTATTGGGGTCGAGTCGTGCTACTTTTCGTACCTGCCTCATCGTGGTTCTATTCTGTGAACCCGGGTTCATACGGTGATGTGAAAACATTGTTGACGACTGATTGGTCAGGCAGAATCGTGTTTACTCTGTCTACTGACTGTCAATGCAATGCTGGCGGCTGCATACCAGTTTAGTGGGCTTACCTTCTCTTCTGTTATGTATATTTCCATCAGTCTTTTGTGTTGCTGCCTTCGCCTCCGGTGAAATAAAATCGTGGCGGGTGTTCAATTGTCTGAGAGAGAAAAAAGTCCGCTGCTCAAGAAGCTCTGTAGCTGAGTGCAGGCTGCAGCGCTCCGCTAGGCCGCAGCGGGTGTTTGGTGAAGCCGCGGTCTTGCCTGGTGAGAGGCTGCGGGGTACAGGCTTCACTCTGTTGCGCCTCTCCCGTCCCTGCACAGCGCAGCGCATGCCTGTGAGTTTGACTAACTACAAAGTGATATCCATTCTCCTGGCCGATTGTCACATTTGCCCATGTACACTGTAGGTCATTTAGAGGCACCAGTATTTCATAAACAGTTTAAAAGTTCTGTGGATGGATTTAATTGTAACGTTATGTTATAGCCTACTTCGGCTATAAGCGAAGGACAGATATGCGGTCGCTATGACGACCAGCTGTGGGCGGGGGTGGGTGGTGGCAGATGATCCGCGGTGGAAGCAAAACGTCCATCGGGCCGAAACGATTAGAGCCGAGTGGTGACGAGCTGTGCAGGGCAGTAAAATGTGGTGGAAATGAGCCATTACTGTAAAACTGAATAATTCCTCATCTCTTCTCACATACCAAAAAGGCCAGCTGTAGACTCACATTTCCCTCTCTTTCTATTGGCAGAGCTCTTGATCAGTGACCTAGCTTGATCAGTGACATCACCAAACCCAGCCCATCTCTCGTGCCTAGGCCCCTCCCAGCCAAAGTTTATAAAAGTGCCTGCACACCACGCTGGGCCTATGGAGTGTGGAGAATTGTTGAATAGAGAGAGAGAGAGAGATTTGTGGAGCGTTTTGATTAGAGTGCATAGTGTAAATTGTAGTATTTAGTAGTTTAGGTTTAGTTTTAGAGTACTTCAGATAGCTAGGTTGTGTTTGTTTGTAAAAATAAATAAATACATAAATGTTTGTCTGTTTGCATAGGTATGTGAGAAGAGATGAGGAATTACTCAGTTTTACAGTAAATGTCAGGACTTTGACCTGGATTCATCAACAACACAGCTAATTTCCAATATATATTGATTTTAAGCAGAAAAAAGTGGAAAAAGTGTTGAGTATCTTTAAAGTGAATCTTGAATCTTGACGTTTTTCTTCTTCTTTTTTCCAATATTTTATTTAAAATTTTTCTGAACAGGACACAAAAAAACACACGAACAGGCTCGGACACAGAAAAAAAGAAAAAAACACACATCAACATGCAATATTACAGCGTGGTGCTACAAGTATCTCTTTGTAGTATTTAGTAGTTTAGGTTTAGTTTTAGAGTATGTCAGATAGCCTAGGTTGTGTTTGTTTGTCAAAATAAAAATACATGTTCGTCTGTGTCATAGTTGTAGAAACGGTCCATAATGGCCCACCGTCAGGCCTGTTCTTGGGGCAGTCGATGCCTACCAGCCGGCGCGCCAACGACGTAATGATGATGACATCATCAACGATGACAATGATGTCATAGCATAGAGTTCACCTGTGAGGTCATCGGCGATGTCAGACATAACACCGATGATGTCATAGCTCCCTCGAACGTTGTGACATCACCAATGACGTGATGTCATACACCGGAACGCGACCATATAAACAAAGTGTTCCGTGACGCTATGCCACATCCGAGAGATTCCTGCTTGATTCAGGTATTCTTACTCCCTTTTCATAATGTCAACCATTAGCACAACTAATCCGGAACCCGAATTGAATCCTGGCTACCTAACCAGCCAGGCCCTGGTGACTGATTGCCTTACACCCAAACAGGTCACCAGTGGTAATTCAACCGCGTCCCAGGACCGACATGTCGGTCCCTATCTCCATCTCCGTGATTCTGATCGATCACAGCCCGTGAGCCTTCATCCACGATCCAGCACACTTCACGAGGCAAGCCCAGAAGCTTTGCCCCCAGCAAGCCAACAAGCTTCGCTACAATTTGGTCCTCAGAGCCGGATCCACAAGTCCTCTGACCCACAAGCTTCGTTACAATTTGGTCCTTCGAGCGGATCAGAGGACTTGCGACGCTCAGAGATGGAGCAGGAGTCAGGTGAGCTCGCTCTGGTCACGGCACCTCACCGACCAGAGGAGCAACCCTTCCCCCACCAGATCGAATCTGGATACCGCAGAGTATCCAGGGTTCGGAGTAGTACTAAAGGGCCAGACCCCCTACACTCCCACCAGAAGATCCACCAGGGGCAGGAACTCATCCGCAGCCACCAGGAAAACCGATTCCTATTCCTTGCTCAGGTAGCACAACATGAGGCAGATCTAGCCCAGGCAGATCTAGCCCAGATAAGGGTTGAGTTTAAGGCAGATGAAGCTGCAGAGAACCTTATGGAGCTCCTATTGATCAAGTTCAGAGCCCTACCGGCCTCTGGCCACGCTATCGCTAGGAGGAAGGCACAGCAAGCAACATTACATGAAGAGATCCTAAGGATGGAAGCCGTAATGGCGCAGGTCTGCGCTAGGATCCAGGCCGAGGCCCTCCAAGCTAGAGAGCAGATAACCCTGAGCCAAGCTGAGCAGGAGCCCCGGAGGGCGCCACCCACTTCACCGGTGGCCACACCTCGGCTGAACATTTCACCCGTGCCCCGCACCTCCCAAGACCAGGGTCAGGTCAGCACGGCGGCTCCAGAGCCAACGACCCAAACTACGGAACCCACTGCTCCAGTGCCAATACCACCAACACTCCCACCTAGGACATGTCCACCGACAAAGGTTGCCGACCCTGAGCATACCATAGAGTGCAATGGGGCGGCCAAGCCTGCCACCGGGATACACCAGACTCAGGGAGGCATGGCGAACACTGAGACCAACAGCACAGGGCGCAGCCAGCCGGACGGCGTCAATCATTCCCACAAGATAGCTGGACACGACAGCTGGGACCCCCCCAGAGGACGGGACCAGCCATCTCAACTACCTATTCCCAGAATTCACCTCCTGGCCCTGCCCGGGCTCATGGAGACAACTCCAGCCAAGGCCTCTAGGGAGGCCAAGAAGTCCGAGCAAGTGGACATGCCTTTGAGGACGGCGAGGCAGGAGCCCCAGATGCTTCACGGGGCGGCCGTCTCCCTCATCGTCTCGCCGGCAATTCGCCCAGAGCAGACCTATGCCACACCGGCGCTCCACGGGGCGGCCAACGAGGCACTAGGGGCAGAGGCCCCCCTCCAACGAGGGCTGACAAACTGCTTCCTCGCCGACCTTACGCCGCTGAGTTTCCTCAACTGGAAACTCAAGCCACCAGAGGCGCCTCACTCCCTCGCTGACCTCACGCCGCTGAGTTTCCTCAACTGGAAACTCAAGCCCCCAGAGGCGCATCCCAGCGTATCGGCGACATTTTGGAACCCTCAGTATTGTGCTAACGTTAACGATAACTTTCACAATAACGAACAAGGCTCATTCAGGACAGGCTTAGTTTAACTAACTTTTACCTGCTGCTCCTGCACATCACAGCACAGGCTAAATGATGCAACATAAATATACATTATGTAAAGTCATTGCATAAATGTGTTTTTATTGAAAAAGTGGCGTCAAGTAAGCAAGTCTTGTTGGAGTGGATATCACAGTGCAACCATGTTACGGTCAAACTACCCATTTCACTATATCAAGTTGCATTTGCAAGGGGTATATATACACCCCATCGCTGTGTGTGTTTCTCTTAGGGTTCAAAATTTATTTCATTTTATTTTGTCCAAAATTCAAATATTCCAGAATTGCATTTTGTGTTAAAAATAAATATTATTTCTATTTAACTTTTTAGCCAGATTTGATTGTTTTCTTGTCAAAGGTTATGCCGCCTCAAAGCTTTCTGGGAAATACCCAAACAATGCTGGTGTTTGGGCTGAGAGAGCCTGGTGACGCGAGGTTTGGACAGGAGAAGGGGGGGGTGGTGGTGGAAGGGAGAAACATGAGCAGCAGATCCATTCACAGGTAGCGCTAGCTGGCTTTAATTGAAACTACAGTACACATGCGCGAGCAGGAAATGCACAGAGCTCTGCCATTGGTTCAGAAATTTGCCCGCCCCACAAAAGCTCATCCTATCCAAATGTGGAGTGGGCGGATTCGAAAGCCTGAAAACTCCCCGCCCTTTTTTGAAAAACTGACATGATGAACGGCTGGCTTTTCTCTCTGGTTTAGTGGGGTTGCATATCTCTTTAATAGCCACAGTAAGTAATCAGATTACAAATGAGGAATTTGTCTTAGTGCAGCAGCCCTGCGACCGAGGAGGTGCATTATCTTTGTCTGAGTTTTCACTAAACTCAGGGGGGCACATTCTTTATTTCTGCATTTGTCAGGGAAGCTCTGGTTTTTAAATTATACCCAAAGCCAAGCAAACATAACACATTTCTATATACTTATATATCAACGTAATGTTAATGTGCGTGGGCACCGCGCTATTGAGCCTAGCAAAGCTCATCCGAAGCTGTACCTACACTGTACCCACAAGTTTCATTTCGGCATCCTTGTTAACAGGCGAAGCCGTTCACACCACCCGCACGTGTGCCACGCTGACGTCGTGCCGAAGCCACGCTCACGCCACGCCGAAGCGATCACTCAGGCCTGATGCCGAATTTCCAAGCTTGACGCTGAAGCCGTGAAGCCGTGAGGCATGAAGTCAATGGGAGTTGTGTGGGCGGGTTCAAGGCACGAGAGTAGGCGCTGGGAGGAGCTGAGAGGAAAAGAGAAGGCGTCTTGTGTGAACAAAAGGCGTACGTTCAGCTTGTGCCTGCTTCAAGCTTCAGTTCTGCTTACGTTCATTGTGAATGAGGGCTAAGGGCGTTGTGGTCAGGGTGGATGTGGTACGAGGCATCCCTGCTTCCTACCACTTTGCAAATATGAAGCCATAATATCTTGTTTCCGCGAGCTGCCATCTTGCTTGTGTGACTTAATTTGCAACCAGATTTTGCGCATTAGAGTCAAACTGAGCCCCTTCAGCCGTGCCACCGTCTGACGGATGTTTTTA
>NC_139623.1:25256277-25393777 GCF_964638095.1 Poromitra crassiceps | reverse complement strand
CTCATATGCCCTGTTATATTTGTACTATGTTGTAAACGGAGTCCACAGCACAAGAATTTCACACGTGATACTTGTACCATGGAGTGACAATAAAAATCTTGAATCTTGAATCTTGAATCTTCTTCTTTTCGTTTCTTCAAAGCGATGTTATACAACAGTCTCCCATTTCTTGACACAGATCTTTGCGTGTGTGTTGAATTCTGCAAGGTCTTTTTGGCTGCAGGGGTTGGGTAGTAGAGGGCAGATGAGACAGTGCTCCATGGTGTGGTCTGCTTCATCACATTCACAGGTGGTTGGTCCAGTCTTGTAGCCCCATTTTTCCAGAGCAACCCTGGATCGTCCCGTTCTTGTTCTCAGGCGGTTCAGGGTTTTCCACTGGGTTCATGGTGCATCTGAGCCAGGAGGGAGTTCTTCAGCAGGAGGGATTTGCATGTCAATTGGATGGGGAGGTTCCTTTCGGAGTTTTTCCAACCAGAGCTGGAGTCTGGTTTCTTCCCTGGATGTTGATAGGGGTTGGACATGGCTGAGAAAGCTTCTTCTTGACTTAAGTCATTGTGTGGGGGGTTCAAGATTCAAGATTCAAGATTCAAGATTCAAGATTTTTATTGTCACTCCGTAGTACAAGTATCACGTGTGAAATTATTGTGCTGTGAACTCCGTTTACAACATAGTACAAATATAACAGGGCATATGAGTGCAAAAACAACAAGAGACACAACAAGCAATAAGGCAGTAGAGTGATAATACAAGTCAGAGACAGTGGCATATTCACTGCACATAGGTGCACATGTCATGTGCATACTTTGGACGTACTTAAACATTTTAAATTCGACGTATTTGACGTACAGGTGCAAATAGCATATACCTAATTAAACATACAATTAAACATTAGACATACATAATGGTAGCATCTACAGTGCGGTACAGTACTGCTACTACACTATTTGTGTATGTTAAGGAGTCTTGTGGCCTGCGGGAAGAAACTGTCCCTCAAGCGATTTGTGCGTGCTTTTGGGACCCTGTATCTCCTCCCTGAGGGTAACAGGGAGAACAGGCTGTTGTGGGGATGGTTTGTGTCTTTGATGATCTTCAGGGACCTCCTGAGGCACCGCTGGTTATATAGTTCCTGCAGTTCTGGCAGCTCACATCCTGTTACGTGCTGGGCCGCGCGTCTCACTCTTCGTAGCGCCCTGCGGTCCATGGTGGTACAGTTCCCGTACCAGGTGGTGAAGCAGCCAGTCAGCAGGCTTTCAATGGTGCCTCTGTAGAAGTCCCTAAGGATTTCTGGCCTTAGCCCAAATTTCTTTAGGCGCCTGAGTCCGTGTAGTCGCTGTTGGGCCTTTTTGACAGCAGTGGCGGTGTGACCGGCCCATGTCAGGTCCTGGTGGATGTTGACTCCCAGGTACTTGAAGCTGTCCACCCTTTCCACCACTGTGCCGTTGATGGTGATTGGGGCGTGTGCACCCCCCCCCCCCTCCTGTAGTCTACAATGATCTCCTTGGTCTTGGAGACATTCAGAGAGAGGTGGTTGTCCTGGCACCACTGTTCTAGGGCCTTCACCTCCTCTCTGTAGGCCGTCTCGTCGCCCCTGGAGATCAGCCCCACGACTGTTGTCGTCTGCAAACTTCACGATGGTGTTAGAGATTTGAGTCGCCACGCAGTCATGGGTGTAGAGGTCGTACCAGAAGGGGCTGGAGACGCATCCCTGGGGCGCTCCTATGCTGATGGTCAGTGGGGAGGAGGTGAGGTTGCCCACTCTCACCACCTGGCAGCGGTCTGTCAGAAAGTCCAGGATCCAGTCACACATTGCTGTGTTTAGTCCCAGGACCTTGAGCTTGCTTACCAGCCTGGAGGGTACTATGGTGTTGAATGCTCAGCTGTAGTCCACGAACAGCATTCTCACATAGGTGTCCTTCCCCTCCAGGTGTGAGAGGGCAGTGTGGAGTACGTGTGCTATTGCCTCCGCCGTGCTCCTGTTGGGGCGGTATGCAAATTGGAGCGGGTCGTGGTCCGGGGGGATTGTGGGGCGGATCTGTGATATGACCAGCTTTTCAAAGCACTTGCTGGCTATGGGCGTGAGGGCTATTGGGCGCCAGTCGTTTAGGCTGGTCACTTTCTGCTGTTTGGGGATGGGGATGATCGTTGCCGCTTTGAAGCAGGAGGGAACTTGCCGGAGGGAGAGGGACTGGTTGTCTGTATACAAATGTCTGTGTATACGCCTGCCAGCTGGTGGGCGCAGCCCTTAAGGGCCCGGCCGGGGATGCCGTCCGGGCCGGCCGCCTTGCGTGGATTGATACGCAGGAACGACCGGCACACCTCATTCTCAGTGATGATGAGAGGGCGGTCCGGATCTGTGGGCGGTGGGGGTTGTGGTTGGGGGGGGGGGGGGGGTTGGAGGTTAGGTGGGAGTGGGGGGGGGGGGGTGATGGGGGAGGAGAGGAGGAGGGGTGGTGGGGGGGGGGTGTGTGGCGGAGGGTGAGAGGAGAGGATGGGGGGTGGGGAGGTGGTGGAGAGGGGGAGGAGAGGAGGGGGGGAGAGGAGAGGTGGTGGAGAGGGGGAGGAGAGGAGGGGGGGAGCTGGGGGGCAGAGGAGGGGGTGGTGGGGGGGGTGGCGGAGAGGGGGAGGAGGGGAGGGGGGGGTGGGGGGGGGGAGAGGTGGCGGGGAGGGGGAGGAGAGGGGGGTGGCGAGGTGGGTGGGAGATGTGGTGGGTTGGGGGGTGGGCGCTCTGGCAGAGGGGTCAAACCTGGCGTAGAACGCATTGAGTTCGTCCGGCAGGGTGGGTGATGCGTTGGGGTTTTGCTGTTGTTTTTCCGCTTTGAAGTCTGTGGCAGCGTGGAGTCCTCTCCACAGGTGTCTGGGGTTGTTGGAGTCCAGTTTCACCTCCAGCTGCCTGCCGTATTCTCTCCGCGTTTTTTTGATTGTGGCTCGGAGGGCGTATCTCGTCTGCTTGTATTGTTCTGTATGGTTGTATTGTGCTTGTATGGTTGACGTCCATGAAGGGTGTGGCGTTCGTCTGTTTTGGCTTTTGTCATCTCGACTTGACTTGTGACTTCCCGTCTGATGTTGGCAGGGGCAATACACAATATCTATCTATATCTATATCTATATCAATATCTATATCACAATACAAATACAAAATAGTGGTCTGAAAAATGTATTTGATATACAAATACGTATTTTGTATTTTGAAAATACATAAAAATAGATTTTATAAAAACTGATAAAGCGCTGCAACAATTAGTCAATCCATCAATTTATTGCCAAATATTACATTAATTGCCTATTTTGATCATCTATTCATCATTTTGAGCCATTTCTGTAAGGAAAATGTCCTAATTCTCTGATTCCAGCTTCTCAAATGTGGAATTTTCTGGTTTCCTTAGATGGTAAATCATCTCTTAGTCCTCTGTGACAGTATTCTCCTTTGTGTACCCTCTAACACATTACAGTTCTTTCATTTCAGTTTTAGCTGTTTTTCGGCACAGCTAATTTCTCCCTCACTTCAGCTGTTAATCACCTTCTGTGAGGGCTTTTGACTTACAGGCAGCACTTCTACATGTTAACCTCAAGTTTTGGAACTTTGACCATGTTAGCCCTAGATATCTGACATCATAACATCCCTGGAGATGATGTGCCATGGCTGCGGTTATGGAAATCGCCGGCTTCCAAAATCATGACTGACAGACAGAGAGACACTGCCCACCCACCTTGGTGCCATCGTGCAAATGTGCGCCATCGGCTCATACTACATCAGAGTTGCTCGTGTGACATCACTGATGACATCACAACTGCCTGAGTGACATCACAGTTGGCAATCAGTTGCTCGAGTGACATCACTGATGACCAGACATGGGACCAAGTCACTTCGGTCCAAGTCTCAAGTAAGTCCCAAGTCATTTGGTCCAAGTCTCAAGCAAGTCCCAAGTCATTTTGTTTTGGGCAAGTCAAGTCAAGTCAAGTCACAGGTTTTGTCAAGTCAAGTCAAGTCGAGTCCTTAGTTAAGGCAAGTCAAGACCCAAGTCAAGTCACTTTTTTTCCCTACGCCCAAATACTGCAGTCTTACCTTTCTTTACAAAGAAAAAAGACATGGTATTAAACCTGTAATAGTGGTGATATTATTGGCCAATTTACAGTATCTAACCCGTTCAAAAAGTACGACAAATTTAATTTGTGTTCTAATCATTGATATTCAGTGAAATAAATGTAATCAAACAAAAGTCAAATAACTTTATAAACGCTTATATATTTCTGAACTGCTTCTCAGTAAAAAAAAAAAAAAAATCTGCCACGTCAGTTTTAAACAGTGAATTAGTGACAGGCTGACATACTACAATGTAATCAAACAAAAACAAATAGCTTAAACTTAGAGTATTTACCTCTTCTCAATCAAAACATATTCATATAAACAAGGCTGGAAACCTATGCCAGTGCAGAAAAGCATTGTTGAACCTGTTGACACACGCACGCACGCACGCACTAGGGCATTCACAGACTAGTCGACTAGTAAAACCACTAGTCGACACTGTGCTTAGTAGTCGACTAGTCGTTCAATTTTTTTATTTTTTTTTATTTTTTATTATCTTTAAAAACATGAGGTATTTACACGCAACGCACATACATGGACTATCATATCCCATATCCCATATCCCCCACAAAGAACATCAAAACACAACAAAACAAAACAAGAAAACTGCATAAGATACACAATAATCCAAGAACAAACAAGACTATTGGCAAACAACCAAACAAAAACAATGCATTCAAAGTAAATACATAGATCTTGCCCTGTTGGCAGCTAGGAAATGCATAGCTTTAAATTGGAAAGCATCCAATCCCCCAGCTGTAGTTCACTGGTGGAATGAACTCTCAAGCTACCATACATTGGATAACATTTACTACAAGAGCAAAGGCAGATTCTTAGACATCCCCAAAATATGGCAACCACATACAGAGTTTGACTTTAAGAACGTTTTACCCCAGTGTCATTAGGCTTATCAGGATAGGAGCTGAATGCATTGTTTTTGTTTGGTTGTTTGTCCAATAGTCTTGTTTGTTCTTGGATTATTGTGTATTTTATGCAGTTTTCTTGTTTTGTTTTGTTGTGTTTTGATGTTCTTTGTGGGGGATATGGGATATGGGATATGATAGTCCATGTATGTCGTGTAAATACCTCATGTTCTTTCTTAAAGATTTAAAAAAAAAAACGACTAGTCGACTACCTTTAGGGACGACTAGCACGCACGCACACACACACACACACACACACACACACACACACACACACACACACACACACACACACACACACACACACACACACACACACACACACACACACTTAGCTGACAACATGTTCCTCTCCCCCCTCCAACCCAGGGCTGACACATACAAATTTTGCATAATGTCCCATGATGCGTTGTGGTGACAAGGAAGCAACCAAATGGAGCTAAATAAGTGGTAGATAGTAATATTTATTTTTACCAAATGTTTACCACAAGTTGTAATATTTCAATGTTGGCCAAAATAAAAAATAAAAAATTGACTATATGAATTAACACCCTAAGTATAAAGCACATTTTTAGGCGGGGTATATATACATCCAGGGGCGGACTGGGATCATAATTCAGGCCGGGCATTAGATACTAAGCAGGCCAGGCCGATACGGGCCGACGCGCGTGCCGGCGTCCAAAGGGCGGCAGCGAAAAATTTGGGCCGTTTGAAGCCCAATTTGGGCCATTTGAAGCCAGATTTGGGCCGTTTGAAGCCCAATTTGGGTCATTTGAAGCCAGAGTTGGGCCATTTGAAGCCCAATTTGGGCCGTTTGAAGCCAGATTTGGGCCGTTTGAAGCCCAATTTGGGCCGTTTGAAGCCCAATTTGACAATGAGATGCACCCACTTTAACCCTGAATAAAGTAATAAAACCACTACTAAACCAGTAGGCGGCGCCTGGCCTGCTGTTCAGTGAGTGGCCTGACTGCGGGCACCAATTTTTTTTTTTTTTTTTTTCAGGCCAGGCCACCGGGCATTTGCCCGACGTGCCCGATTATGCAGTCCGCGCCTGTGTATATGTATATCTCACAACTAGAACGAGTTGTAAGGATGATTGGGAACTTTGGAGACCGTGTTGCGCAAGCTTGTGCATAATATTTTAAGATCTCTTGGCGTGCTCGCAGTCTACGATCGAACCGATAGTCTACGGGCCTGCGCTGGCGTAAGTATTTAATAAATATTTCCTCTCAATCACTGTTAAACAGTGAAACACTGACAGCCAGACTACAACATCAAACGACAAATGTTGTTAGATTCCGCCCCTGTCCCTTCTGCCTGTTTGAAGAATATCGGAGCTGTGTGCAATCCAGTGAGATGATTGATTGACGGCCAGTCATCCAATCATGACAATGCTATAAGGAGGAGCATGACTGGATGACAATTTGTCATTGGATGACTCAGTCATGATCCTCCTTATGGGATTGTGGTGATTGGGTGACTGGCTGTCCGTCAGGCTCCTCTCTCCGTCTCCTCCTAATGCCGTTCCAACTTGCACTCGCCATGCACTGACTGACGCATACCGGACAGACAGAGAAACTTGGACAACGTTAAGTTATTATTTCATTATTTAAACAGACAAACACAAACAAGTCATCCAAGTCATCACCTCTCAAGTCAAGTCAAGTCTCGAGTCTTTAACTTCCAAGTCCAAGTAAGTCTCAAGTCATTTATGTTTTTGTCAAGTCAAGTCACAAGTCATCAAAACAGGGACTCGAGTCCAAGTCACCAAGTCTGAAGTGCCCATCTCTGCTGATGACATCACAATTGATCGAGTGACATCACTGATGACATCACCGATGACATCACAATCATGACCCACACTGCTGCCCCATAAGCCGCTTTCATGCTGCCTAGAGGATTTTCAAATCTTAACCGATTTTAAAAACATGAGAGACCACAGACATAGCGGCGGGTCCACTACAAGGACCCCGCAAAATGAGCTAAAACAACGTCCTGTCTGAGAGCTCATATTACAGCATATCCGCTCCCTTGGAGCAAACAAACCGCTCCGCTCGGCACATGTTTGGAGAACCATCCGCCACTGTCCACCCTGTTTTAAGCTGCTGTGACGATGCTGGGGAGAGAGGAGCTACATGGCACTGCTGTTGCTCGTTTGTTGTGAGCGCTGCATTAACATCCGGGTATGATGCGTCGACGCGTCCCGGTCTGCTCACTCTCATTGGCTATTGCGGGTTCCGTCGGGAGACAGCCATCATAAATATCAAACATGTTTGATATGCCCGATATTCGAGATCGGGCAGGCTCCGATTCAATCAATAATTTATTGACACCAGACACTTTCTCAACAGAAAAAATCGGTTGAGACTAGCCTCGAATCGGGCCACGCCCCCCCCGAGGGGAATCGGGCATTAAATCGGGCATTTTATCCAATAGTGTGTGGGAAGCATCAGACATGCCTTGGAATTCGGGAGTTATCTAGAGGGCATCTGGATGGCGGTGTATGTATGAACACATTTTGGTGAGCTATGCGCGCTCCCGCGACCCTCCTACTATCCGGAGGTAAGACAACCTCGAGCCCTACTATCAGGGGCGGATTGTCCCCCCCCCCCCCTCCAGAGCTCGTGAAGTAGCCAGCTCAGTGAGTGCATGAGAGGGAGAGAGACAGAAAGCCAGCGTGACAGATTATTATTATATAAATAGTCGATGTGAATGAGCGAGCAAAAAAAACATGCTGTTTCAGTTTTTCCAAATGAAGCTCGAACCTGCTCCGTGTGTCAGCCAACAGGTTACATGTTGCTGGATTGAAAGGCTTGTGGCTTTGATCTTATTTCATTTCTGCATAGCTTTGCACAGCACACACATTTAATGAGCATTTTTGGACGCGAGGGTCGTCCTGCTTCCCAGTATTGGACATCGCTAGGTAGGGTATCTGGATCTGGTTGCGTTCATGCCTTTGATTTAACGTTTACAAAGTGTTTGTGAAGATTCACGTGCAGAACCGCAAATTCCAAGTAGCGTCAAGTCAGGCAGTATAAAATGGAAACTTCCGGGTATAACCTTCGCAATAATGGCAATTAAATGAAGTAAATGCACGTGTAATGTTTCTTTTGTGTGTTATCTGAAAGATACAGAACAGAGATAAACTGGAAGAATATCGGCTCCCTTCGAAAAGTCAATTTTAACCCGTAGTGAGTCGACCGTTCTGATTTCTTGTTACTAAGCAATACAACATTGATTTTATTTTGAAGGTAAAAATGTCTAGCTTCCTGTATTCTGTATAATTCTAGTAGGATTGACGCATTTTAGGACTGAACATAGCAAAGACCTGTTTTCTTTTTAGCGCTTGAGACTCGAGGAAATCGATGCATCTGGGCATGAGTTGTAGGGTTGTTTAATTCTACTAACGTTATGCGCAAACGATTATATGCCGTGAACGTTAGGCAGTTATCGCCCATTATGTATTTTTAGCAACTTATTTTCAGACTGCATGTCGTGATAGTTTGTTGAATGTCAATGCGATTCGGCTATGCTCAGACAGTGACGTGCAGCTGTGTGGTCAGTTTTGTCCAAATTCCCCCCACCCCTCTCTACTTTACACCCGGAGGTGCTCCACATGTATGAAAGCAACATGCCTCATGTCTGAAAGGGTACACTTCACGTATCCCCGGGTCAGGCACAGGGCAAGCAATCCTGACCTGACCCGGAGTTCATGCCTGAAAGTGGCTATACACTGCCACCCACTTTGCCAATTTTAATTAAGAAGATTATTAGTTGTGTCTTTCTAATATGATACACTGGTTTGAATATGCAGTAAACCGTTTCATTTGCAGATAGGCCAGTGCATGCAATATCTAATCATCAATTTATATTAGTAATTTATCTCTGGGGGAATTTCCACCAATACAAGGCTTCATACTAGACGAAGAAGTGATGTGAAGTCTGACTCAAGACCCACCCTACTCTGCCTCTGATTTGTGGTTGAGTTTGTTCTGAGGGTAAGCCAATCAGAGGTAGAGTAGAAGTGACATGTCACATTTTTTTCTCTACAGTTTAAACCTGTGTCAATGGTAAGAATGTCAATTTGAGAATAAAATGACATAACATTTAAGAAAAAAATATTTTATGTATTTAAAATACACAAAATACAGGGTCTGAAAGTATTTTGATACAAATTACATCTTATTGTTCTCGGTCCAGCCAAATACAAATGACAAAATACACAAATGTATTTGAAATACGTATTTTAAATACATGTATTTAAAATACTGCCCATCTCTGCCTGCATGATACAAATTATTTTTATACCATATGGTCTGGGTGAATACTCGTTTCTGATTGGCCGGCAGGTGTGCATTAAAACAGTATAATGCAGTAAATGCACACATAGGCCCCTATCGTCCCACTGGCCTTAAAGTAGCGCTTAGCGCCAGGCGCAGCCTATATTAGTAGGCATGGACCGGCGCAGTGCCTATTCTCGTGTCGGCGCTACACGCGGCCTTAAGTATTATAACCACGCCTTTTAAGCGTAGAATTATTCACACCGTTCTCATTGGAGAAGTGCAGTAAACGAATCACAATGTCCCTTTCATGTTCCATTCCACGGAGCGATCCAATCCGGTCAGAAAAGCCAGACCAAAGCGCTCTGAGCTCCCCCCTCCCTCTTTCATCCCCGTCTGTCTCCATAATATTATTCCATATTATTATGCTTCGCAAACCAATCTCACTGCAGTTTAAATACAGCAAGCATGTAAATACGCTACACTATAGCAAGAGTCAAAGTGAAAAGAATGTTCTAAACGCATCGGCTAGAAAAATATAGCCTATCCCTGGATGTCATGATGAGATTAGATTGGTGAAAGTTTGGGCAGAATGGAATCGTTTTCTCTCGCTACCTTTTCTTCTCCCCCACTGCACAGGTAGAATGATGCAACAGCCTTTGAATGACAGGGGCTGAAAACTACGGTATAACAACTTTTTTTTCATCAGTCATTGTGCCTGTCTGACGTGCGAGAGAGAGGGAGTGAGAGAGAGAGAGAGAGAGAGAGAGGGGGAGAGAGAGTGAGATGGCAGAGGAGAGCTGCGCGTAATTATGCAAAAATCCCCGGCGCACTGAATAAGGCCTGGTTTTGAAAAGCGCTAAATGCTAAATTAACGCCAGGGGGGAAGATAGCGTTAGGCCGGTATTTAAGGCCGAAACGCCCATTCTGGCCTATTCTGGCACTGCGCCACACCTCTTCGGCGTAAAGCGCATTTCGGGGCCTAAAAACATGATGCTATCTTCCCGAGGCAGGCGCAAAGCGTGTTTTTTTGCATTTAACGCCAGTTTAGTGCTTAAGCCCAGTGGGAAGATAGAGCCCATAGTCCGGCTCAAGTCTAATCACATGTTGTATATTAATCCGCTCCCCAACCTGCACAGCTGTTTAATCAAGCAGCACAGTAATGTTATTCAACTCGCTATCTCAGCTTCTATGAGCTGAGCGGATTAGCTTCCCTGCACCATACCGGCTCGTATCCAAGGTTTCTCCTATTTACTGGAACAGCAAACAACGTTTCCATTGCATGAGAAGCCGACAGGATGGTTACGCTTGTTCCAGGTATTAGTCAGTTCCCCAAGTGTTGCTAGGTAAACAGAGTTAGCGAGGGGTTTGACGCGGAAGTAGGCTATATGTAAGGGTTAATGCATGACGAGGTGTCCATTATCACTTTTTAAGGGACGACGTGGAGGCGTGAACCATCCTCGGCGAAGCAGTGTACCCTCCCAGTAGCGGAGGGTACACTGGGGCAGAGGGTACGCCCGCCCCGGGCCCACTCCACAGTGGGCCCCCATAAAAATAAAAAATAAAATTGTCCGCGCCTGTCTGTGTGTGAGAGAGAGAGGGAGACAGGGGCAGACAGGGTGCTGTCTGTGACAGCCTGTCGCTGTCCATCTGCGGTGGTGCTGAACCGAGGGCTGTGCCTCGGTGCTGAAACATCTGAAGAGGCCTGGCTGGCAACCTGTGTTTTTCTTTTTCTTCTTCAGAACAAGCTTGTCTGTAAAGTGGCTACACTGTAGGCGTTCTTGGACATAATATTACTTGGCTCAATGAGTGACATATTGTGTTTTCGGATGTAGGGGCTATCAGCTATTTTACAGTTGTGACTTAAAATGACTTTATTTAATAAAGTCAGTGGTGTAGGACTTGGATTCCGACTTCACTTTGGAAGAAATAACTTCTGCCATTAAATCTTTCCTATCAGGCAAAGCAGCTGGACCGGATGGATACGGAGCTGAATTTTATAAGAAATTTTGCAGCATTCTTGCCCTCCTCAGAATGATATCTAGCTCTAAGAAAGATAAAGCCTTGCCCAAAACGTTATATGAAGCTAACATTACACTCATCTTAAAAAAGGGGAAGGAGAAAGTGGACCCGGCCAGCTACAGACCCATAGCACTTCAAAATTTTGATAGAAAGATAATCACCAAAATGCTGGCTACCCGGCTGAATAGGCACTTGTCATCCATCATTCATCCCGATCAGACAGGGTTCATCCCAAGTAGATTTTCTTCTCCAATGTTAGACGACTTCTCAATACCATTACTTCTAATAGTATGACTGATGGTGCAGCAATTTTATCACTGGACGCACAAAAGGCATTTGATCAGGTTGAGTGGCCTTATATGTTTAAATCACTGCATAGATTCGGATTTGGTGACTCATGCATATCCTGGGTAAAATTTGCTAGTCCAGCTTGTCACCAACGGTGACAAGTCAACCAGGTTCCCATTACTTTGTTCGGTCCAGCAGGGTTGCCCTCTTTTGCCGGGCCTCTTCGCCATCGCACTCGAACCTCACATAGTCACCCAAACCTTACGGGCATAGAGGTCGGAGGTGTCGAGACACTGTCTGTATGCCGATGATGTAATATTATACCTGCACAATTCAGAAGAGTCAATTCCCCCTCTCCTGGAATTAATCACCTCGTTCGGTAAGCTGTCTGGCTACACAATTAATTGGACAAAGAGTGAGTTCATGCCGCTCTCCGATGCTTTCACTCCCGGTTTCCTGGACAATCTCCCATTTAAATTGGCAAAGAACCACTTCACCTATCTTGGTTTGACCATACCTAAAGATCCTAAGCAAATATTTAAGATGCATTTTGGTGATTTTATTTCTAAACTTAAACAATGTATAGAAAACTGGAAAATTCTCCCTCTGTCCATGATTGGCGATATAAACTCAGTTAAAATGGTCTTGCTTCCCAGATTGCTTTATTTGTGCCAGAACTTCTCCATTTTTCTTACACCTGCTTTCTTCAAAGAGCTGGACTCCATAATTCTGTCTTACATCTGGAACTACAAGAACCATAGAATTTCGAAAATTCACTTGCAAAAGCCTAAATCTGAGGGAGGACTAGCCTTACCAGTGTTTAGGCACTACTATTGGGATGCCAATATAAGGGCTTTAATGTTCTGGCGGGAAGGTACTCCTGGCAACGTAATTCCTGGAGCCCCCCTGTGGCTGAAAATGGAGGCCAGCTCTGTTGCCAAATGTTCTCTCCCAGCCCTGTTATTTTCTAAGTTAGAGAAGCCGGGGACATTACAGAATTGAAGTTTTGTTGTGAGAAACTCTGTCAGAATCGTAAACCAAGTTAGGAAGGTTTTGAGTTTACCAGATGTTTCTGTTCACACGCCAATTTGTTTCAATCATTCTTTTTTGCCTCTGTGGTTAGACAAGAGCTAGTATGTCTGGAGTGAGAAGGGGCTAATTTCTCTCAAAGATCTATACATTGATGGTTATTTTGCATCCTTCGATTTACTGAAAAGAAAGTTTGAATTGTCCGACACGAACTGGCTCCGATTCCTCCAAATCAGAAATCACGTTCGATCCAAGATTCAAACCTTTGAAATGCTACCAAGTGAGCACGCTTTTTTTGATGTTTTGCTGGTCCCTCCTCACTCCAAACGTCTTATCTCCAGATTTGTGTGTCTGTTTGACGAATGTAACATGGTGTCCACGGAGAGGATTAGAGAAGCATGGCAGGTGGAACTAGGTGTGGATTTATCTGACATTATTTGGGAAAGGAGTCTGTCAATAATACAACTATGCTCAGTTAATAGTAGACACCAGCTGATCCAATTTAAAGTCAATCACCGTCTCCATTACTCCAAGCATAGGTTACATAAAACAGTGGTTCTCAAATGGGGGTCCGCGGACCCCCAGGGGTCCGTGGCACTTTGCCAGGGGGTCCGCAAAAAGTTTTCAAGTAAATTTTTTATTTTTTTATTTTTTTTATTTTTTAATAATTAAAAAATAAAATGCTACATGTTACTTATTCCTTCTCAAACTACTTCCTACATGGTGCTAGTCTATCAAAATATCTTGGCTGTCATTGATTGTGTTGCATAGTGGTTTTCTGTACTGTTGACAAATTGTGATATTGTAAGTCGCTTTGGACAAAACAAAAGTGTCTGCTAAATGACGTAATGTAAATGTAATGTACCGTAAATTCCGGACTATAAGCCGCACCTTTTTTCCCGTTTTTTGGCCTTTTTTGGCCCCTGCGGCTTATATAACGGTGCGGCTTATCTATGGATTAAAAAAAAAAAAAAAAAAAAAACTCTCTTTTTTAGCACTCTTTCTAACTATAAATCCACTTCTGTTTTAATTTCCTCTCTTGCCCTCTTTTCACCACACTGTATGACACTGTATGACACTGTGTGCACTGTAAATAACAACACAGGTGGTGTTGTGTTATGTTGTTTTGTTGAAATGTTAATAAATGGGAGCATTACATATGGTAATTAAACATTAAAACACAATAAAAAAAAAAAAATACCATTAAAACACCCGCGGCTTATAGTCCGGTGCGGCTTATATAAGAAAAAAATAGTCAACTTTGCAGGTGCGGCTTATACACCGGTGCGCCTTATAGTCCGGAATTTACGGTAATAAAAAAAAAGTTCAAAGAAAATAGTTTGTGCTTTAAATCTAAAATGGTTCATGGATTACATTCTAATAACAAACCTATCAAATTAAAAGTCAAGCACGTTACCGTGGAAACAATTAAGCTTAGCTCAAATAAAAATAAAATAAAATAAAATAAAAAATAAAAAATCACAAATCAGAATGAGGGGGTCCCCGGTATATTTTCTATCTTGTAAGGGGTCCTTGGCTGAAAAACATTTGAGAACCTCTGACATAAGATATATCCCTCAGTCTCACCGCTATGTGATAGTCAGGTGTCGGAGGGCACATTGTCACATGCTTTTTGGTTCTGCGCTTCACTGTCCGGATTCTGGGCTAAGATATTTGACTGGTACTCTAAGGCTTATAAAATAACCCTTCAACCTGAAGCAGAACTTGCCATCTTCGGCTGCTCGGAACGCTCTCTGGACTTCCCCACAACTGTGCCGCAATCTCTGACACAAGGGACAATTGTTGCCAAAAAACTAATCTTGAAAGAATGGAAGTTTATTGTTCATTGTTTTATTGGATCCCCATTAGCTATCACAATAGTGAAAGCTAGTCTGCCTGGGGTCCTTAAATATATTTCAATCATGAGAGGCCAGTTGGTAGGATTTAACGAACTTTATTTAGCAATCGGCATGCATGGCAAATACTTTGGCGCATGACTCCATTAGCCAGTGGTGCTGCTCTTGAGGCAAGAGGAGGGCATCTGCATAGGCTAGGAGATCCCCCCCCCCCCCCCCCCCCCCCCCGTGGGGGATCAGGAGTCACGACTCGTTGGTGGCGGACTGGGGAGGTGGGTGGGGCAAAACAACGCTTCGGAGGACGGCTTCAGGGGAGATGGACTGCCGTGAAGCTAGCTGCTGTTATGATCGGCCAGAGAGAGAGAAGTGACGTAGAACCCTTGCTATATATATGAGGATTAACTGACGTCATATCTGACGTCATTACAGACGTCATACTAAGACTTTGACTGACCACGTCATACTAGAACTTGACTGACGTCAGGGGTGATCGGATTAGATTATGCACGAATGGCCTTCTGCTTGAAATATGGTCTAGAGACCTCACTTCAATCATGAGAGGCCAGTTGGTAGGATTTAACGAACTTTATTTAGCAATCGGCATGCATGGCAAATACTTTGGCGCATGACTCCATTAGCCAGTGGTGCTGCTCTTGAGGCAAGAGGAGGGCATCTGCATAGGCTAGGAGATCCCCCAAAAGGAAGATCTGATTACCGGAGGTTAATTGAGATCTACGGGCACCGGTAGTTGTACTTTTCTGGCCTTCAACCTTTTAGCGACTTACAGCTATTTGCGGCTGGCGCTCCCAACTCGGTCGGGCCTTCGATCTTGGTACATTAGTAATTGATTGTACTTTTCTGGCCTTCGACCTTTTTAACGACTTATGGCTACTTGCGACTGGCGCTTCCCAACTCGGTCGGGCCTTCGATCTTGATCCCCCTACTTGCGTTGCGGCTGGCGCTTCCCAGCTCGGTTGGGCCTTGCGCGCCGCACGACTTGGCCTTCTGACTGACCCTGACTCTCTCTCTCGACTCTCTCTCTCCCCCAAAAATGATCCGGGAGATTTACTGCGCCTACTGGGCGCTGTGCTTTTCGGGGAGCCACCACCAACGAGACATTTTGGCACGGAGCCCGGGACACTGTTTGTTGCCATGCTCGCCGATTGAGGAAGGAGGGTTCTTTGGGCCACGGTATGGCCGCCTGCTCCGGGCGGGTGTAGCTGGAGAGCTGATGAAGACCAGCGGGAGCGTCCGCTTGAGGTGCTGGATGACTTAGGGGTTGGTGACTTAGTGACTTAGGGGTTCCCAACTTGGCCTGGGTGACTTAGTGATTTCCCGACTGGGCGCTGGACTTGGATGACTTAGGGGTTGGTGACTTAGTGACTTAGGGGTTCCCGACTTGGCCTGGGTGACTTAGTGATATCCCAACTTGGCGCTGGACTTGGATGACTTAGGGGTTGGTGACTTAGTGACTTAGGGGTTCCCAACTTGGCCTGGGTGACTTAGTCGGAGGGCACTCCTTGCACGGCGGCTGAGGTGGCCGCCCCGATCCCAAAGGAGTGGCTGGAGTAGTTCTTCATCGGGAGGTTGCCATTCTGGAGCGTCCGCTTGAGGTACAGGATGAACCAGGATCTTGACGTGTGGTGACGAGATGCGATGAGGAACAGGGGAGCCGGGGCCAGTCTGAGGCCTGAGCCTGATGTAGCGAGCCATGGGGAGTAGATTGTTTCCAGGAGTTAGGATGACTTAGGGGTTGGTGACTTAGTGACTTAGGGGTTGGTGACTTAGTGACTTAGGGGATGACTTAGGGGTTGGTGACTTAGTGACTTAGGGGATGACTTAGGGGTTGGTGACTTAGTGGCTTAGGGGATGACTTAGGGGTTGGTGACTTAGTGGCTTAGGGGATGACTTAGGGGTTGGTGACTTAGTGGCTTAGGGGATGACTTAGGGGTTGGTGACTTAGTGGCTTAGGGGATGACTTAGGGGATGGTGACTTAGTGGCTTAGGGGATGACTTAGGGGTTGGTGACTTGGTGATGGCTTAGGGGTTGGTGACTTAGTGGCTTAGGGGATGACTTAGGGGTTGGTGACTTAGTGGCTTAGGGGATGGCTTAGGGGTTGGTGACTTAGTGGCTTAGGGGATGACTTAGGGGTTGGTGACTTAGTGGCTTAGGGGATGACTTAGGGGTTGGTGACTTAGTGACTTAGGGGATGACTTAGGGGTTGGTGACTTAGTGGCTTAGGGGATGACTTAGGGGTTGGTGACTTAGTGGCTTAGGGGATGACTTAGGGGTTGGTGACTTAGTGGCTTAGGGGATGACTTAGGGGTTGGTGACTTAGTGGCTTAGGGGATGACTTAGGGGTTGGTGACTTAGTGGCTTAGGGGATGACTTAGGGGTTGGTGACTTGGTGGCTTAGGGGATGGCTTAGGGGTTGGTGACTTAGTGGCTTAGGGGATGACTTAGGGGTTGGTGACTTAGTGGCTTAGGGGATGGTTTAGGGGTTGGTGACTTAGTGGCTTAGGGGATGACTTAGGGGTTGGTGACTTAGTGGCTTAGGGGATGACTTAGGGGTTGGTGACTTGGTGGCTTAGGGGATGGCTTAGGGGTTGGTGACTTAGTGGCTTAGGGGTTCCCAGCTTGGCCTCGGTGACTTAGTGACTTCCCGACTTGGCGCTGGACTTGGATGACTTAGGGTTGGTGACTTAGTGGCTTAGGGGATGACTTAGGGGTTGGTGACTTAGTGGCTTAGGGGATGACTTAGGGGTTGGTGACTTGGTGGCTTAGGGGATGGCTTAGGGGTTGGTGACTTAGTGGCTTAGGGGTTCCCAGCTTGGCCTCGGTGACTTAGTGACTTCCCGACTTGGCGCTGGACTTGGATGACTTAGGGGTTGTGGCCTGGGTGACTTAATGACTTGACTTGGCGCTGGACTTGGATTACTTAGTGGTTTGTCTGGTGAACCGAATTGTGCGATGAGGAGTCCAGAATCCGAATCCGGAGCAGTCATCACATGATGAGATTGATGAGCTGAAAATAAATATGACACATGGACAGGATCGCTAGGTGGAGAGGCAGACATGATTCACCCGATGCGAGATTCTTATAATAATAGCTTCAACACTTTCTTTTTTTTCTAACCCCTTGCAAATGCACCATATACTGCGAGTTTGCAACTCGCAGTGATATGTTATGGTTGGTTATATGGTTATATAGTGGTGGGTTTCGCAGCCTCTTGTTACATGACTAGCATGTCACTGTATTAACTGTTTTAGCTTTTGGTATTATTTATGGTCAAGAGGAACGCCAAGGCGTTTTACCTTGAAATTCGTTAACAGGAAGTGGTGAGTTAGGACTGGGTAGCTTGACGCGGAAAAACGTGAAATGAGACAGCCAGCGTGAATGTAAACGACGACGCTGTTACTGTCAGAGTGGTGATAAACAACACGGCCTCAATGCAAACGTTTCAAGCTTTGCTGTTAAGAAAAATGATGATGATCTGTCAACATCCCCTGGGCCGTCTGACTTCGGTCTTAAGGTTATGACACTCAAACTGATGCCCAGACGTGCTCCATGAGCCAAGTTTTTTTTTTTTTTTTGATGATCTCAACAACATGCTGACAGAATTATGGATGAAATATACAATGTGCGGTGATAACGTCACCGTCATCAGGCAGCGACGTGACATCTTTTACTCACGCAACCTCCCGTTTATTTACGGTTAAAGTAAAGACTTAACTGCCCGGTGAGAGGGATCCGCGCCTGCCGTGCAACTGACCACAAGCGACGTGGAATGGAACGGCCTGTGATGCCTGCTTGGAGGAGCCTGGGTGCGGACGCAGCTGAACACCCGGGACAGGATCGGCTGCTGAGCTGTGGCGCGGCCCGTCGCAGTGGCGCGCCCCGTGCCTTCTCGTCGTGGCGTACGTCGGCGGCCTGTGGCACGGCCGCTTTGCCGGTGTCGTCAGGCGTCTCGGAGGGCAAATACGCTCCGTGGCTGATCCGGAACAGGGTATCGTTGTTTAAGCTGTCGTCACTGTCCATGGACTGCTCTGGCTCGGGATCCGACATGCCAGGAGTGGGGTGGGGAGCGTTGAGAGATTCCGCAGGGATTATCCACGGGTAAAGAGGACTTGGGGGTGCTGATTCGGTCTGCAGATGTGGTGCAAAACAGCCGCAAAACAACGCTTCGGAGGACGGCTTCAGGGGAGATGGACTGCCGTGAAGCTAGCTGCTGTTATGATCGGCCAGAGAGAGAGAGGTGACGTAGAACCCTTGCTATATATATGAGGATTAACTGACGTCATATCTGACGTCATTACAGACGTCATACTAAGACTTTGACTGACCACGTCATACTAGAACTTGACTGACGTCAGGGGTGATCGGATTAGATTATGCACGAATGGCCTTCTGCTTGAAATATGGTCTAGAGACCTCACTAAAACAGCATAATTAAAACATGGCATGATGCATACAACATAATAACTAGTAAGTTTACATTGACATAATACATATTGACAAAATGCATCAGAAGATTAAAACAACACAAAACAAAACAAAACATACACAAAAGTAGTACAGAACAAAACAAATAATACAACCCATAACTACAATAAATACAGAACAAAACTAGTAATTCAACCCGAACTACAACAGAAATCTAAAGCAAACTAAGACAAAAACATGATACATAACAAAACCAATATTAACATAATATACAACACAAATAATACAACCCAAAGCTACCCAATACAAAAAAACATAATACATAACAAAAACAGTATTGACATAATGTAAAACAAAACAAGTAATACAACCCAAATTACATCAAAATCCTAAGGCAACACAATATCAAACTATAGAAAGGAAATATAGTAAAGAAATAAAGACTAGATTAAAATTAATTAAAGACACACCTAGATACAAGGAATAGCAAGAAACATCAACATAGGACAAGGCAGTAGTTTATAATTTAGTTATTCATTAGGTATGTAGGGCCCTATTCTCCCACAGGCCTTCGGCGCTAAAACGGGCCTTAAACGCAAAAAAACGTGCCTTGCGCCTGCCTCGGGAAGATATCAACATGGCTTTAGGCTGCCAAATGCGCTTTAGGCGGAATGGGCGTGGCGCAGTCCAAGAATGGGCGAGAATGGGCGTTTCGGCCTTAAATACCGGGCTAATGATATCTTCCCACCTGGCGTAAATTTAGCGCTTTGCGCTTTTGAAAACCAGGCCTATTCAGTGCGCTGGTTGCGCGGAGCGCTCCTCTGCCCTTTCCTCTGTCCCTTCTCTTTGTGTCACTCCCTCTCTCTTACTCATCAGTCTGACAGGCACAATACGGACTGCTTGAAAAAAAGTTCGCCGGTTCTCTTTCTCTCAGAAAAAATAAGTTGTTCTACCGTACATATTTTAACAACATGACAGTTTTTTCTAACATGACAGTTTTGACTGAGCCCGTGACATTCAGAGGCTATTGCATCATCCTACCTGTGCAGTGAAGGAACGAGATCATTGTGGGCAAACATTCACTGCCTGCCTTCCCTGCAACAGCCAGACATGTGAAATCTCCCAGCATGCACTGGGCTAATCCATTTCGATAATAAATCGCATCGAAATTAGCCTAAATAGATAGAAAGGTACATGGAAATAGATCTAAATAATGTGTCATGTTCCCACAACATGCTATTGTAGAACATTTCAATATTGGTCAAAATAAAATGCGAAATCCAAACACAACCCTATGTGAAACATATATGTCATCCTGGGCCTATATATATCCCTCGTCGATTTAACGTGATTTAGATAAGTGACAGCGTAATGCGCTTCTACTGTCATGTGCTATACTGTGATGTCTGCTCCAATAACTTGGCCCTACTTCACATTTAGTTTTACAATAAAAACACATTTCTGCAATGACTTTACATAATGTAGGCTATATTTATGTGCATCATCCTACCTGTGCAGCAGGGGAGAGAAAACGATATCTTTCTGGACAAACTTTCACCAATCTAATTAATCTCATCATATAGGGTATATATAGGCTATATTTTTCTAGCTGATGCGTTTAGAACATTCTTTTCACTTTAATCTTGCTATAGTGTAGCATATTTACATGCTTGCAGTATTTAAACTGCAGTTAGATTGGTTTGAGAAGCATAATAACATGGAATAATAGCCTATATATGGAGACAGACGGGATGAAGGGGGGGGGGGAGCAGAGCGCTTGGCTTGTCTGGTTTTACTGGATTTCTCCGTGGAATTGGAGCTTAAAAGGCAAGCTTGTGACTCTTTACTGCACTTCACCAATGAGCAGACTGTGCATAATTTTACGCTTAAAAGGCGTGATTGTAATGCTTAAGGCTGCGTGTAGCGCCGACACCAAGATATTGAGTGGGCTGGTCCACGCCCACTGCGCTGGGCGTTCAGCGCAGTTTATAGGCTGATACAACGATAGGGGCCATAGAGTTTTTTAATTGATTTTTTGAAAATCGCATTTGACTTAGCATTAATAATGTAGCTTGGCAACGTATTCCACTTTAAGGAAGCCCTGTACATAGCCATTCTCATCATGGCACAGGTTCTAGCTACAGGGACAACAACATTCCCTATAGTAGCCTGTCTTGTGGAGTATCTGTGACATCTATCTTGGACAAGCACAATTTTTGAAAATATTTTTTTTGGCTGAGTGACAGTGTAAATTTTTTGAAAGAAAATGAGGAGATTACAAACAAATCTATCATCCACTTTCAACCAACCAAGATTAACATGCATGCCGTGCACACTTGCTCTAAAAGGACATCCCAGAACCATCCGTGCAGCTCTATTTTTCACGAGTTGTAATTTGTGTATACCTTTTTTATTCGCACTAGACCAGACAACTGAGCAATAGTCTAGATGGGATAACACAAGTGCCTGTGTGACCTGTTTAATAGAATGCTTATTCAAAAAACAGGCGCACCTCTTTATTATTGATACAGCTCTACCCATCTTACCTACAATGTTATCAACATGTTTAGTCCAGGACAATTGATCATCCAGGGTGACACCCAGAAGTTTCACCTCCTTGACTTGCTCCAGTGCAATATTATTCATAGAGAGGGAGAGTAACTGGTCATCTCTCAATACCTACTTCGATCCGAAAACAATGCTTTTAGTTTTAGCCACATTAAGTATCAACTTATTGTTTTCAACCCAATCAAATACAGAATCGAGTTCACTTTTAAGGATATTGTTTAGTTCAGAAACATTATTCTTAGCTATATCTAAGGTAGAATCATCAGCATACATGGTAATAGATGCATTATTAAGAGCAAGTGGCAAGTCATTTGTAAAAAGTGAAAACAGGAGTGGACCAAGGCAACTGCCTTGTGGAACCCCACATACCACACTTCGTACAGTTGAGAGAGTGCCATTAAAAATCATTCTTTGACTCCTCTTTGAGAGATAGCTTGTTATCCATCTAATAGCATTATTACTGAAACCATAAGTACACAATTTACCCAACAATAGTTCATGGTCTATTACATCAAAAGCAGCGCTAAAGTCTAGCAACACAGCACCAACAATATTTTTCTGATCAATTTGACTAAGCCAATCGTCAGTCATCTCCGTTAATGCTGTACAAGTGGAATGATTTTGCTTTTAAGCATGTTGAAACACAGAATCTAGCTCATTGCTGGAAAAGTAATTCAGAATTTGATCAAACACAATTCTCTCTAACAGCTTGCTGAGGGCAGGAAGAATGCTAATGGGTCTACTGTTAGCACCACAAAATGAACTCCTACTGTATTTAGGTATGGGAATTATTTTGGCGATTTTCCATTCTTGAGGAAAAAACCCCTCCTTGAGACTAAGATTGAAAATATGGCACACAGGTTCAATGATATGTTCAACAACGAGTCGTACCAATCTACCCTCAAGATGATCAAGTCCAGACTGTCGTTTTTTACCGACAATAGAAGTTTTTTCACCTCCTCCCTTGACACTGAGCTAAGGCAAAATATACAGTTTTTGTTCTTCATTATGCCCTCTTTAATCAGTTTTTTAGATTGGTCCCCTTCCGAGGTCTTCATAGACATTCTCAGCTTGTCAACCTTTTCTGTGAAGAAGTCATTGAAATGATTGGCAATTTCTAGAGGTTTGGTAATAAACATAGCCTCAGACTCAATAAACGATGGACTATTAGGGCCCTATTCTCCCACAGGCCATCGGCGCTATTACGGGCCTTAACCGCAAAAAAACGTGCCTTGCGCCTGTTTCGGGAAAATAGCAATAGGCTTTAGGCTGCCAAATGCGCTTTAGGCCGAATGGGCGTGGCGGAGTCCCTGAATGCGCCGAAGTGGGCGTGTCAGCGCTAAATACCGGCGTACTGCTATCTTCCAGCCATCTTCCGACCTGGCCTACTTTTAGCGCTTTGCGCTTTTGAAAAGCAGGCCTAAAGCAGGATTCTGTGCACCGGGGACAGGAAAGTGAATGGAGAATACAATATATAGAAAAAAATACTTTAGAATACAATAGAATATAAGATTGCAACCCTTCTCAGGCTTTGGGTGAAGCTGTAATGCAGTTTCATAAATTTAGTTTAGGCTATCATAATAATCCCCATTTATGTGTAATATAGCTCTACGTTTTATTACCCCCCCCCCCCCCCCGAAATTAGCTAGGCTACTAATATTACTAATATTCCTAATTAATATGTATTATTATTTCATTCAGATAATTGACATTATAGGCATGTACCGTAAAATACCAATTAGAAGCCGACTTCCAAATTGCCGCGGGTCCCATATATAAGCGGGGTCTGGATACATATTTTGTACATAAAAGCAGGTCCCAATTTGACGCCCGGTTAGTTTTTTCAATGTTTTCTTTTTACCTTTGCGACATCCTGTTGAATGCATCTCCCAAACACAACGAAGAAGAAAAATCGGATGAAGAATACGAACAACGAGGAAACGGGAACAACGAGGAAAAAAAACACATGCACGAAACTTGCTGATCAAAATTCGTTTTCCCTCAACATCTGATGATTCTGAAAATTGTGTAGGCATTTCCTGAAGATTTTTATACACTAAAACCGACATCTCTGGTGTAATAATTATTTTGAGAAATGTGCCTATGGTATATTTCCCTGCCAGCGGGCATAGAAGTCCGCTTCTAATTGGTATTTCACCGCTCTTTCACATGTGCGCTACTGAAGAGGGTGCTCCGTGAGTGATGAACAGCGGAGGAGGCAGCGCATGCAACAAATAATCTGCTCACATGATGATCATGTTCTCTCACCTTCAGCGGAGAAAGTTTAGTGGTAAATACCGGTAGGTCACAGTTCAGCTCAAATTTTATTTGATTTCATGTACAGGCCAGAACTGGCATGCAATGTGCTCTGCTGCGCTGAGAGGGAGGCGCGGCTCTCCCCATAGACAAGCAATCGTGTGGGGTGCTGACTGTAGCCAACTCATTAAAATAAATGGTTTAAATAAACAATTTCATACTATTTACAATCTTTGCTGAGCAATATTTTTGTACAAAAATAATTAAAGCAGGTCCCAAACTGCCGCAGGTCCCATATTGACGCGGGGTCTGGCTACATATTTTGTCAATTAACGCCGGGCTAATAATTGGTATTTTACGGTATTTACATGCTTGCAGTATTTTAACTGCAGTTAGATTGGTTTGAGAAGCAATAATATGGAATAATAGCCTATATATGGAGATAGACAGACCGGATGAAGGGAGGGGGGGGCGGCGGAGCCCTTGGCTTTGTCTGGTTTTACCGGATTTGTCCAGGAATTGGAGCTTAAAAGGCAAGCGTGTGTCTCTTCCCTGCAATTCTCCAATGAGCGGACAATGCATAATTTTACGCTTAAAAGGCGTGGTTATAATGGTTGAGGCTGAGTTTAGCGCCGATACCAAGATATCAAGTGCGCCTTTCCACGCCCACTGCTTTGCGCTGCGGCTGGCGCTCGGCCTAGAAACTGCGCCGCTGCAACTATAGAGCCCTTAGTTTTCGTCTTACCCAGAATGCTATTGAAGGTTTTCCATAGTTTTTTGCTATCATTTTTTATCTCACTAATTTTGTCTTGGTATGATTTTTTCTTTTGTCTATTAATTTTTGTGACCATATTTCTAGCAGCACGATATTCGCTCCAGTCAGAAGAATCGCCTGATTTTACCGCTGTACATTTCAATGTATCACGGTTAGTCATGAGGGTTTTTATGTCCTCATCTAACTGTGGCGGCAGCGAGAGTGAGCAGAAAAGTCTCAATATATGTTTAGAGTAATAAGGTTACATGAGATTCCTAAGTTGCCAGACAACGCCACCCTGGGAATTTCACCCAGGGAATTATGTACTTTTTAACACAGTAAGACACACAGGTTCGTTACTCAAATAGGCCAGAGACGTGGTTCCACAATTTAACAGTCTTTATTTTAAATCAAGTTTAAGATTATTTTAAAACTCAGTCACACCGGGAAGGGGAAGGGATACCTTTCAGAAGCTGAGGCTTAGTGGCTAGGTAGGGGCAAGTGACAAGGGAGAGGAATCCACCAAAATAATACAAAATCACCCCAGGCACACGTGACGCACACTCGGTAGTGAAGAAACTCAAAGGGGGAGCACAGCACACGAAGAGGGGACACCACCACCCGGATCACCAGCATCACCACCACCGGCCTTCAGCAACTGAAAGGGATAAAACACATTAGTGGGGTAGGAAATTAGGAAATAAACAAACAAAACAAAATATGCAAGATAATAACTAAAATGAAACCAAACAAAACAATCTTAATACGAGAAAACAAAACAAACTGTGTCCACAAAAACACAGGTAAAACAAACAAAATAACCAAAATCAAATTATAAACCTAAATGAGCACTTAAGGTGATTAAATCAAAGTAATCAACAGAAGTAAACTCAAAATAATCAACAAAAGAAATAAACGTATACAATTAACCCAAACTAATAAGAAACTAAAGTAATCTACTCCATCATTCAGTCATCCATAAAATCGTCGAATCGGCGTCGAATATCAGCTGACTCACTTCACCTATTGAAAAATAACATTAACGTTACTAAATAACGGTGAAAGCATCACTAATGATGTAGATGCAACGACATTAATAAATACTGTACATACCTAGAGGCTGCAGTGGACATTTACATCAGGGAGGGGGGGAGAGACCCATGCAGCTACCGGCGTCTTTACCTGTGACCACACTAGCATTAGCAAGCTAATAGCATACACACCGACGCCAAGAGAGAAAACGAGAGTACACCTACCACAACAAGCGAGGCGGGTGGCACACACACACAAGCCAGGGAGACGCACACCAGTCGCTCTGCAGCGCAAAATAAATGCCGTGAGCACATCATCAATGAAACCGCATAACTAGTGAGTTGAAGCCGAAGCAGACATACCTGTCGAGGGCAACACGACCCGAAAGTGAACGCAGGAAGGAGCGCAAGAGGAGGAAGTAGGCGAAGCGCCGCTGCTTAAATACTCGGCTCCAGTTCAATGATTGGCCCCCAGTGGCACCCCGTTAAATGACACAACAGTACATAGAGATACCTCTATGCTGCTACATAACCAAGGAGCAAAAGTGTTCCTGACAGATAATTTCTTTAATGGAGCATGCTTATCGATTATAGGAAATAAAATACTAGAGAACTCATGAAGTGCCATATTTACATCATTAGAATCAAGTACATCATCCCATTTGACTTTTTTAATGTCCTCAATGTATTCAGTTTCAGTTTCAGTTTCAGTTTATTTGTAGGAAAAGGTTTAAAAGCAACAATTATAGTCATATATTCATATTCATATTCATTTTCACAGAAGAATTTATAGGACCTTTGAAGCATTATTTTGGGCCCTGGCTTAGGTACTTTAGTAATTCTGACCATTGTTATTACATTGTGATCACTAAAACCCACTGGCTTTGATATGGCCCTTGAGCACAATTCAGCTGCATTGGTATAAATATGATCGATGCATGTGGATGACAGTACCCCAGCAGTGTTGGAGCACACCCGTGTTGGAACATTCAGCCTCTGAGACAGATTACAAACATTCATGACCATTAATAATCTATCTATAATAGCACAGGACTTGGCCAACCAGTCAATGTTGAAGTCACCTAAAAAGTAAAATTCTTTGTCATATTCTGAGACTTTCTGAAGCATAGTACAAATATCATCTGTATAATTAACACTAGAACTGGGCGGTCTATAACAACAGCCTAAAAATGGTTTAATATGTGGAAGATGTATCTGAACATAAAGTGCTTCAACAGCTGGATTCATCAGATCATTCTTAACCTTGACTGGAATATGGTGCTGTATGTATATAGCAACTCCTCCACCATGTTTATTTCTGTCATGTCTAAAAATGCTATAACCAGGTATATTTATCTCTTCGTCTTCCACTGTATTGTCTAAATGTGTTTCCGATATAGCCATAATGTGTATTTTTTCACTGTACAGTACCACTGATAGATCTTGTACCTTATGCATCAAGCTACAGATATTGAGATGGGCAATTTTCAAACCTTTGTTTGGTAGACCAAAAGACATCATGGAAAATAAAAGAGATGAATTATTAACCTAAAGAAAGACAAAACTAAAAGCCAACCTGTGAGACCATTCATCATGATTAAAGGCTGAATTATGCTCACCCTGCCGTGAAGGGCGCGGGGGTGGAGCGAGGTGTGGGCGCGTCAAATTACGTAAATTTGTTGGGCGTGGTTATTCGCTAGCTCTGTCGGGGCGCTCGCGTTGTGCCTGATTTTTTTTCTAACAGCGCGAGCTTCTCTCCAAACATGTCCGCTTTCGAGCCACTGAACCCTGAACACTGAGCTGTGTTTTCGCCACATTTCTTGACCCATGTGGTAGGCTATAAACTTTGATTTGCAACTGTTCGTTTTTAGTCATTTCACCAAGTAAATGTGTTGTGTTGAGAGCATTATTGAGAGAGATTAAAAGCAGCACAGAGTAGTAGGCTATCAGGGCTGAGAAGTAAAAACGACTTTCAGTAAAAACAAGTTTGGTGAGTCCTTCATGTGCTGATGTGCGGTCGTTTGAGAGTGAAAGCGCACTCAGTACTGCACGTTTCATTGCGACTTTTCACGGGCTGTTCTCACCATTGTACAATACATGCTGATCACTTTCTGAGTATAATGGCATCACCCCCAGCGCGAGGTCTGCACGGAGACTCACAGAGACTCGCGGGGCCCCACCCCCACGGAGCTTTGCTCGAGTATAAGAGCACCGTAACACATTCACTGCCAGCCGTTTTTTTTTACTGTAGGTAGCTTCTGCCAGAGGGTTTTTTTGAGGATTCTGGCTCATCTTTCAAGAGCCGAGGATTCTTTTCTGCTAAGATTTTGTGAACACAAAATATCTCAAAAGAACTAATAGAATGTGTGCTTTCTCTGTCTAAAAGAGTTAGTTTGTAGAGTTAGTAGTTATGTAGATATTAGCCGTTGAGTACAGCATGGTTTCAGCGTCTGAGACTGAAAGCTGAGATAATCGCAGTTTTGTGAAATTCAATCAAACAGGCAGAACAGTCACTTTAACCATTTATTTTTGGCATCAGTGAGACATCAGACATCTAAACAATATAGTTCTGAACCCCCTCTCCTTCAAACTCCTCCCTCCGTGGGCGTGTCTCTGGTGGCTTTCAGCAGCGTTTGTCACAAGCAAGTTTTCTGCTGCTGCTGCTGCGAGTTTGAGCAGCCTCCCTCCCTGGCGGCCCCCTCGTCGGCGAGTCTGGATGGGGCTGCTCGTTTCTTGGGTTTTCGGTTGAGAGCTTTGATGAAGCTTTGTGCGATTCTAGGCTTTATGCTGCGTGTTTCAAAGTGTGTTTTGCACCCAGTCTATTTTTGGAACCCCCCACCGTTGTGCGCCCGTGTGCACCAGCGCGAAAGCGTTTTCGCCTACAGTATGAGAATGAGGCTCGTTCGTTTTCGGTTGTGAGCTCAGCTGGAATGAAGCTGCTTGCGATTCCTTTCTGCTGGTGTTTCAAAGTGTGTTGCACCCATAATCTATTATGCAAATTTGCAATCCCCCACCGCCAGCTCCCAAGCGCGAAAGCGAAAGCGTTTTCGCCAATCCATTTTCATGAGAATGGCTTCCTCACACTGCTTTTTGCTTGGCTTCCTCTAGTCTGGAGAGCACTGTCGCCACTTAGTGGGTCGGTGGAATGGGTTGTACACGTTCGGTGGCTCCAATATTTATATAAGAGATGTAAAAGGGTTAGATCAACGTCCCACCGTCAAAATCTTTTTTTTTTTTTTTTGACGTATCAACTCGTCAATGGCAGTGAACGTGTTAAGAGTCCCATTTTTCTAGCTGTGCGATATCTCTGATGCATAGAACTTTAGCACTTTCAGGTGAGCCGTTTGTTCTAATGAACACTTTACAGTTGGCAGTCCAGGTGGACTGGACTTTCTGCTGCTTCCTAATGTCCCTAGCCTTCTTTGCAATACCTGCATTTTTTTGGGTGAGATGCTCATTAATATAGACACTGGAGCCCCTCAGATTCTTGCCTTGCCTGAGCAGATCAATCTTATGCTTTCTATTAGCAAAGCGGACTATTATGGGCGGTTGGTTCATCCGATTTTTTGTGGGCAAGGTGTGGCAGGCTTCAATATTATTTCTATCAATAGATATACTTTTGCTTTGGAGAAAAGCAGTAACCTGAGCCTCTGTAGTATCTTCATGATCAGGGGTGCCAGTGACCTGTCGCCTGGGGTCAGTCACGGCATGGGCATATGATTGAGGTTTAATCACCATCCCTGTAATGATGACATCATTCATTCGTGAATACTGTTCAAGGTCAGAAACTCGATTCTCCAGGGTAGCAATCTTCTTATCCTTCTCTTCATTCTTTGCTTTTAAGTCCTTGATATCAGCCATCAATGACATAATGGTAAGCTGGTTGGTCGTGATTTTAGCCAAGTCCTCGGTAATCGAGTTTAATGAAGTTTTAAGATCTTCAATGTCGTTTTTTAACTTTTTAACTTTAACTTTTTAACAAAGTAGTGCAACTCGCAAAAGTTCACAACAGATCTAGGTTACATACAAACCACACTGTTGTTAGGGACTGTTGGTTATTTATGAGAGGGGGGGGGTATGGTGCAGGGGCGACTTTGTTTTAGTTTTTTTCCGTCACCCTCCCCAGATCTATAAATATTTTTCCATGTCCCTCCCTGAGTGACTGGAGATAAATGCATGACCCTCCCTCCACCATAAATAACCACACTTTATCATATTCACACCAAAGGTAGTATTGAAGAAAATATGACCTTTTCCGATGATTTGGCTACGTTTGATAGCGCCCTATGACATCGGGGGAGAGAGGGGGCGGGGGGCATATAACGTTTAGTAGGCTACCCAGCCCAATAACTGCCTCATCTCCTAGCTATAAAGCCTACAGTAGCCTAGCCAGGGCCGGCACGTGCCATTCTGCCGCTCTAGGCGAGAACAAATTATGCCGCCCCCAATTGGCAACACCATACCAGCATCAAAGTATGCATGACGCAATATGCAGGCATTTTGCACATCCATATAGCCTACCTACAAAAATAACGTGCCACAGGTCTGCACAGGTCTGCATAATAACTCCAATAACCACAGCAGTCATGATACAGCACAGATATTTTCCAAATAATCACATTTTTCAGACCCTCAAACTATGCAAATCTCTCTTATCTACCACTTTCTCATGTGCATAAAACACGGAATGTGCGCACGGCGGCGCAACCACAGTAATATAAGACTCACAATGTATTTAGCCTATAGCCTATATCATCAGCAGATTCACAACTTAACAAAGGCGAGTTGTTGTTACGAGCTGTTGGCAAATAAAGCTTGTTTACCTTTCAGAAGTGGACACCAGCGGGGGCTGCATCAGCAAAGGTCTTTAAATAAATCCAATCATCCTCTATTAGGATTCTCTCTGCCAGTTCATTTTATATGGAGATTGTTGCCAGTCCATTAAGTCTGTCTTGTTTCATTGTAGGCTACTACTGCAGAGGTAGTTTCAACTTTGAGAAACTTCAGATATTGTATCTTGGAATTTTGGTCTCTCCAATGAATGGGCAGGCAAAGTGCGCACTGCGCACCGCACAGGGAAACAGATTGTTTTGGAACCCAGAAACAATGTTAGAAATATCGTGCTAATTTACTGATTACACTAATACTGGTACACACATATGAGCACATGGCCTAGCCTTAACCCAAATTTAATGATGTAAATTAGTCTACTTGTAGGCTATGTCCCTTTTCCTCATTCAAGCGGGATGGAGAAGACATGATGACCCGCCCTCCTCTGCCTCTGATTGGCTAGTAGTAGTGCTTGTTTAGGCATGAGGAGTGATGATTGGTTGGGTTAGGGTAAGAATATCAGGGTAGGCCAATCAGAGGCATAGTAGGGCGGGCGGTTCGTGCCGCGGACAGCGGCGAGAGAATGGATCTAGCGGGGAAGAGCATGAGAGGCAGAGCGCTGGAGAATATTTGGAGAGCTGCAAGTGAAGGCGCACAATTTGCCGCCCCTTCAAGTGCCGCCCTAGGCGGTCGCCTATGTCGCCTATATGTTCGAACTGGCCCTGGGCCTGAGCCTAGCCAACTGCATATGTGTCAACAATTCCAGCTCTGAAACAATATAAAGCGATGATAAACGTTTCCAGTCAATGCACCAAGCAAACAGCAGGACCGAGTGAGGGCCTGTACACAGTGCATAGGAGCAGCGGTTTACGTGAAAGGAAGGAATGGGAGATACCAAGTCCAGTCACCATACAGGTAAACCATAGATATAAATAGGGGAGTAAACACGAATTTTGGAACGAAAAAACATTTAAAATATATACAAAATACAAAAAATTAATGTTGTATAGCCCTCCCTAAAGCCAAAATAAAAAACACAAGTCCCTCCCCAGTACTCAAAAAAATATTTGATATCCCTCCCCCTTTCTGCACCATACCCCCCCTCTCATAAATAACGAACAGTCCCTTACCTGCTGGTAGCTCCAGAAACTAGCTGGGGCTGGTAGCTGGTGGCTCCAGAAGCCTGGGCCTGGTGGTGGCTGATAGCTCCAGAAGCCTGTGGCTGTTGGTAGCTGGTAGCTCCAGAAGCTAGCTGTGGTAGCTGGTAGCTCCAGAAGCTAGCTGGTGGTGGTAGCTGGTAGCTCAAGAAGCTAGCTGGTGGTGGTAGCTGGTAGCTCCAGAAGCTAGCTGATGGTGGGTGGTACCTCCAGAAGTTAGCTGATGGTGGTAGCTGGGAGCTCCAGAAGCCTGGGCCTGGTGGTAGCTGGGAGCTCCAGAAGCCTGGGCCTGGTGGTAACAGTTCTGCAGTGCTGCTGAGGCCTGGCCTAGCCTGATGGTAGATGAGCTGCTGCTGGGACCTTGGTCTGGCCTGGAGGTGGCTAAGCTGATGTTGGAGCCATGGCCTGGCGGTAGCTGAGCAGGAGCAGGAGTGTTGCTGTAGCCAGGGCCAGGCCTGACAGTTAGGCTGCTGCAGCAGCCTGGGCCTTGCCTGATGGTAGCTGGGCTGTTGCTTAGGCACAGCAGAGGGTGTAGGCCGAGGTAAAGTGGAGATCCACCAAATATCAAAAATTGTGAATACCATCCACAACTTTTGGCTATTATCTACTTAGTATGTAAAAAGATGTTGAGTAGCACACTAAATTAAAAACTTCCAAGACTTAAGAACATAGAAATACAGTTAAAACAAGTTAGAGGGTCAGGAGCACATTAAAGAGGAACAGGAGGGACCAGGGGCGGTTCTAGGTCTTTTTTGGCCAAAAATAGTCTCAGCCCACCCAAAAAAAATAGAGGCAAAAAAAAAACGTCCCCCCCCCCCCCCCCCCCCTCCAAATCCATGGTGGTCATTAGTAGCAGTTTCTGACTACACTCAATGCGCTGTGTGTGTGTGTCCCCCCCCCCCCCCCCTCTATGTTCTTAGGGTGGGCTGAGACAAAAATTTAGGGGGGTTCAGCCCACCCGAAAACTTTCTAGAACCGCGGCTGCGCAGGCGTTCCCTCCTCCATCTATCTGCCTAATCCCACATCACTTCACACAGGTCACACACACAGTACAGCAGCGAAGTGGTCCTCCACAGTCCACACAATCGTTCTCCCCACTCATGATCAATGAAACTGTGAGGTGAGCATTGAGCAGTCAGAGTCGTTAGTAGTTACTTAATTAGCGCATATTGATATGCAAATTAGCGCGTAACGTTGTTTCGTAGGCTAAACAAAAGAACTTGTCGCTGTGCCTGCCAGACAAACAGGTGGACTGGAGGAAGGTAGGTAGGCTACCATGGCACCAGCCAGCCATGTCATGCTAGCTCGCAGTAAAGCGGGTGTAAATGGATGCGATGTTTTTTGAGAAACTTACAGTATGGGCATAAGGGACAAACATATTTTCAAACGGGTCCCTTGCTATCTGAATGAAATTAAGCCCTTCAGAATCGCAAGTGGCTGCTTTACACAGCCTGTCTGATGTGATGATGACGATAGCTTAACATGCGTGCATATGCTATTCCCTTTTCTTTCTTTCTTTCCCTTCCACATAGATTTTGACCCCCACAAATACTGCCACATATTAATTTCAACTAGTTGACTGCAAACTCCTGCTTTAGTGCTTACAGTATATTATTATGTTGTCGGAATATTATTCCAGCCAATAAGTTAGGAAGTTCCCTTTTGATTTAATTTTACTTTTGTTTTGCCTATGTAACCAACCTGAAAGGTAAGTGCACACTCTGGACCAGTAAAGTCTAGGTTCGGTGAGAGGGGTAATGAATTGTAAACGGACACCACAATGAGTAACCAGGACACAGGTAAGTTTAAAGTGAAATGAAATGCTTGTATTAACAATCATTAACAAATGACAACAAATGAATTATTTACAGGTATGGCCGGCAATGTAGTAGGGTCATCTGTGGCACTTCCGTGACCGTGGAGAGCGAAGGTCCTTTTCTCAATGGATTTGTCATCTAGGAGGGTTAATAAACAAATTTAGCCGGGGTGTATTTTTTTAAAAGGCGGGGAACGTTTTTGAGAGACCAAAATCCAAAATGGCTGCCGTGGAAATGAACTTTTTAATGGTTTGACGTACAATGATGCACAATACATGGTTTCATAGCTTATTTTGGTCAAGGAATACATATTTGGTGTTTATATAATGATTTGACCTATTTTTGACCTTCAAATCCAAGATGGCTGCCAATTTTGAGCTCTAAAAGGCCGTTTTTGTTGTTGTTGAGAACAGTTGTTTCTCATTCTATAGAAGCTGAGTCCATCCTTGCTTTAGCTTTGAGTTCAGATTCATAGTTGTTTCTATCCAAAGATCGAGGGGCTGGCAGGAGTAGGGCAGCCCTGTCATCGACTGGGTAAAGTGATCGTTGAAGAACTCCATTTGCTCATCTGACAGTGAAGACAGCATTGCCCAGTAGTTTGGCAACCACCCCCCACAGTCATGGTTGTCGTAAGCCATCAGTCCTGGCAGCATGTTGTAGGTTGACGATAGGTACTCAGAGCCATTTCTTGCATGACATGCATCAAGACATTGTACAAGTGGGTCAGACATCTCCAAGAATGAGACCCAAAAGTCCCCCATATCTGTGCCAGGCTTCTCATAACCTCTGTTGATCAGCTCCTTCATGTCGCCATCATTCTCAAGATCACAGTAAGCTGTCCGTAGAGCCTCTTGAGTTTCAGTCAGTGCATTCTGCAGAATGTTGAGCTTCTTCTTGATGTCTTCCGATAGTTCTTTGTGCTCAAGAATCTTTGACAGTTGATTCTGGATAAGAACCTCTCTCCAGAGCAGGATGCAGTGCTTTCCTCGTAGTGCTTGGTCTACCGACCCCTCCACTACTACCCCTGCTGTAACCAGAGTGTCTGCCATTCCAGAGCCTTTGAATCTCTTGTAGATGGCATAGATGTAGGACATCAGCTGGTGGAAAGCTCCGAGGATTGGGATGATGTCCTTGAACATTTCTGGATTCTCCGCCTTGAGCTGAGTGATCGTCTTGTAGGTGGGCAGGTCACCAACAAGAAAGGAGAATGGAATATTCTTCAGCCGCATGGCCTCCACATGTTTCACCATGATGTCATTCACCACTGACTTGCTTGGAGGTTCATTGTATGTTGTGTGGTATTAAGGCTTGCTCTTGTTGGGTGGTGGATGACAGCAGGACTGGGCACCACTGTATCCTGGAACTCGCTGCTCTTCAAATGGTGGTCTGGTACCATGATTGTCTACACGAGACAGTGCATGTATCACAGAGCGAGCACGCTGCAGAGCTGACCCATCCACTGGTGGATCTACCCTGGGACGAGCAGGTGGCTCACTCTTGCTACCAGGGGGCATCTGTACTGCCAAACACTTCTGCTTTAGCTGTGCAGAGATTTCCTTCTTCTTGGTGAGCTTTTCAGCAGTCTCTTTGCCTGGTTTCTTTTCATAGCTGTCTCGCTGCACGTACATTTTTTCGATGGGCTCCTGTAGAGTCACCTGTCATAGTGTCAATCTTGAAGTCGTCATTGTCGATGATCACGATAGCTGGCTTGCTGTCTGTGATCTCCTGTGGGCAGGTTGCTGATGCCTCCACATCCACCAGAGCCCAGTGGTCATAGAGGAGCAGTGTATCTGCATAGCTGATGCAGACACCACTCTTGTGCAGAGTGTCTACCAGATCTTTACTCCTTATCATGCCATGGACATTTACGCCCAGGTTGATAGCAGTGGGAGTCCGATGTCCAGTGATGTGGTACTGTATCATCGATGCCAGACTGAGTGTGGCTGGGCTGAGGTCAGCAGTTTTTCTCTCTGGCTGTTTTAGCCAAGTCAAAAGCTTCAACAGCAACTCACACAACTGTTCGCCTTCCTCAAGATGATCAATGCGAGGTGGCCAGGGAACAGTAGGAGTATCTTTGATTTTCTTTGATAGCCGCGGTGCCACGTTCTCGAGGAGCTGCTCATCGCTGATGCCAAGAGATGACACTGCAGCCTCTATATAGTCACACCAATCTCAACATCATAGACCCACTCGCTCTTGTTAAGTTCACTCCTCTCTTTGAAGCCAATTTTATCTTGATACTCATTAATGAGCAGACTTTTGACGTAAGATGATTTGACATCACCCACTGGATAGCCATAGTCACCGACGATGCGTCTGTAGTCTGCTAAAAGAGACTGCAGTGAACGGATCTCGCGCTCATCAAAAATGACAGTATCAACGTGTCTAAAGAACAAATGATTTGCCTCTGAGAGACACACTCTGGAGATGCATAGCATCATCTGTCTTGAAGACTGTGTGGTGGATATGCTTCATCCAAGGCATAGTTCTACATTATATCATTTGCGTAAGGATCTGACAGTGCTGTCGTTGATCAATTAGTCGTGTGAGACGATCCCTGAGCTCCTCATCTTCTATAAGGATTGTGTGGCGCTTGAAGGAGCGCCATGCTGACGGTGTGTTGATACAGCTTGCCTTGCTTCCTGTTCGGGTGCCTCATGTCCGTACCTTGCATACACCACACACATTTTGTTTTGTCATGGAGAGGCCCACCCACTGACGAACGAAGGCACTTTGGTGATGGTCCCTCTGCCTCTTCATCACATAAAGCACTCTGAGCAGGCATTTCAGATCTTGACTGAGCATTTTTACTTTTGTTGTCTTTGCGTAGCCTGGTTTGCTTAAGCATAACTGAAGATGAAATAGAAATATAACATGACGAATGCATGTACCGATTGGTTGGCCCATTTTCCCAGGAGGTGGTGGTGTAAACATCATCAAATTTACCAGTCTTGGGCTTTTAATTGTAAGCTGTCCCATTTGCCTTGATTTATTGTACCGGTGGGCTTGCAAGGCTTGCCACATTTTAGGATACATTCATAGGACATTGTGTCCTTTGTCTTTCATTGGGAGGGAAAGCAACTCGCTATTATATTAGTTATATTATATTGCTGTTATACGCTGTTTATTTTCAAAAGCAAATGCATATGTCAGTTGACAGAAGTGTGGAGACAGATAACATTAACTTTAGCTAAAAATATTAACGTTACCTAACATTAGCTAACACCAAATATCAATGATGACTTCTGCAAATACATTTTTTTTTGCTTTTGTTTTATATGTTCTTGATGGTAGAACTATCTTTAGACTAGTGAATAACGTTGATATCCTCAAACAAAGTGTCTTAAAGTGTGTAACGTTAACATTAGTTAGAGAAAATGTGAGCTCGCGCAAGTGCTGACACTGACTGCTTCACAGACTGACTGAGCTAATCTGAAAATGCTTGACTGAAAAAGGGCTGTTGCCTACCAACAAGGTCAAGATTAAAAGTCCATACTCTTAACAAAAACAAAAACTTAACTGAAAAGGGACATTGCGCAACAGGGATTAGGGCTAGACAGTCAGCTGAGTTCAAAGACAAGTTTCCTTTACTGTGTGCTGATGAAATTTAGTAGCCTAGGATTCAATTTTAATTTCGAAGTGAATTTCATTGTTTGTTTTGAGTTGACCTTTAAATTCAGCTCAAGCAACTAACCTTGCTAGCTTTGCATACAGAATACTATATTCTCAGTAGCCTACCCTATTTAATGGGAAACCGCAAATCAGCAACTGTTGTTTACACACAAACATTGACTTTATTGACCTCAGAGATTACTTCTGTGTACGTATACTGTATATTATTCAACTCATCATCAGAAGACCTGTCATTCAAGCCTAATATGAAGGCTCTATGACGATTTTGAAAAAAAAACTGCCTTTTAGAGCTCAACATTGGCAGCCATCTTGGATTTGAAGGTAAAAAAATAGGTCAAATCATTATATAAACACCAAATATGTATTCCTTGACCAAAATAAACTCTGAAACCATGTATTGTGCATCATTGTAGGTCAAACCATGAAAAAGTTCATTTCCACGCCAGCCATTTTGGATTTTGTTCTCTCAAAAACTTTCCCCGCCTTTTTTAAAAATACACCCCGGCTAAATTTGTTTATTAACCCTCCTAGATGACAAATCCATTGAGAAACGGACCTTCGCTCTCCACGGTCACGGAAGTGCCACAGATGACCCTACTAATGTACTTTGTTTGTTTGTACTGTTTTTTCACCTGGGTGCACCCTAAATAAAGTATCTTCCTAAAATAAAGAATGTTCCGTTCCTAAAATAAAAGAATGTTCCGTCTCAGTCCTTTGAGATCCTCTCTGAGTCCTACCACACCGAGGGCAGGGTAGACGACTGAAGAATGGAGAAGAAAGGTCCTCAATCCAGGCTCCAAGATAGGTGGCTCGCCACTCCCTCGTCAGGGAGATAATCGAAATCCAGGTCCAGAATCCAGGGGAAGCAAGGGTATCCAAAAAACCCAGCCTGTGTAACACAGTATGGCTTGTATAAAATATTCCAAATCTAATCTCATTTAACTGTACAGTTTACTCTTTATCAATATCTATTCAGAATACAACCATTGTTTTACCCATGGATGTAGGATAACTGTTGCATTTCAATGTTAACATATGGAATGTCAACTTCACGGTATGCATTATCAACTTCACTGTAATTATAGACCACTTAATTGTCAATTGTAACAAAAGTCTTAAATGGCTATTAACAGATGCAAAATAATTTGAGTAGATGATTATAAAAACCACTTACATTTTAAACATTCATCGCTTACTACATTTTGAATAATGTGAGTAAGACAATGTAAATATAATGAGCATACTGCCACCGTGTGGCTATACACACGAACAGCACAGTAAGGTGCTAAATCAAGCTAGCTTCAGCTAATTCCCATCTCTGTTCGCACACAAGGTAAATAACACATACTGTAGTCACACACATACTAATATAACACACAAATATTCCCGTTCACCTCTATCATCAGATAAATACCAAAACATCAACTCAATGGCTAAAACAGTTTAGGCTGCATTGTTTCACGGAGCAACTCGCTAGTTCGCCATGCAGGCCAAGTGCTTTGCTGTTCAGTAACTCACCGAGGAAAGGAAAAAGGAAATAGAAACATAAAACGAAGATCAGGTGTCCTCAGGGTCGCTTCAACAGTTGACTGAACTCTTAGTTGATCAGATATCTTTCTCGTTTCTTGTAAAGCACTGTTTAAAGCACTATCTTTGCTTAATATCACTTCTGAATCTCAAGTGTCTGCTAGTGCTAGTGTGGGTTCGTCTCATCTGCGTTCTGAGACGGCGTCAACCTAGCTTGTTTGAAGGAGGCGGAACTTGCGTTGTTTTACACCAATAGCAATCAACTATTCAGCTCAACACAGTAAGCTTATTGGCTGTTCCGTTTGTCCCAAGGAACACTTGTTGACGAAGTTTTCTGTGACGTAGGTTTGAACTCTGAACTCAAAGAAATAATAAAATAAATATATTAAAATAAATAACGTTTTATGATCAATTAAATAGTGCAATAAGGAATGTGACTATTCATTAAATAATAAGTGAATTCACAGTGAAGGGAATTAGCTCTGCATGTTCTAGTAACTATTGCTTTTCCAATGGGTTACACCTACAAAGCAAAATGTTACTTTACTTGAAACTCCCCTGAAGTGATTTTGGTATTATCTATGCAAGCATAATTCTACCATATAGTAACCTGTATGCAGAATATATATAGTATACATGTATATAGGGAAACAATTATTTTTTCATCGCTGTAAAACCACAGAACGGTAAAGAAGATATTGATGTGTGTAGTTCTTCATAGATCTAGTCTCTTCATTTTGATCTCAAAGTACGCCAGTTTGATCCATTTTTACTTGAAACTGTACACAATTTTCTTCCGGGGGGGCATGCCCCCAGACACCCCTAGGGGTTCAGTGGTCCATGACCTTTGGGTGGGCTGAGCCCACCCAAAGCTCTGATGCTAAAACCGCCCCTGGGAGGGACTCTGCACAAGTCTTCTACTTCGCCTTCTTTTCAATTGTGGCTGACGGATATGACCTCTGTTATAAGGATGGAGAGGATTAGGTTCCTGAGGACCGACTCACTAAAGAAATTCTTTGCCATTTGGGGCCCGTTTCTAGCCTACCTTGTTGAGGTTGGGGGCGACGGATGATTCACCAGACTGGTTCCCCACAGAACCCCTGTGTGGGTTCCCGAGCAGGATAATGTACCTCTCATAAAAATGTAAGCACCTTACATGACTGGCAGCACTGAATGTTGAAAATGTGTTTGTTTGTTTATTTGTTTTTTGTTTTTTCATTTTCCTGTGCCTGTTTGTCTTGTTCATATGTTGTTCTGAAAAACTGAAAATAAAATATATATATAAAAAAAAAAGTCAGTGGTGTGAGTGTGAGAGGAATTCAATCAATAGAAAATAACATTGGTGTGTTTAAAATGAGATATTCCACTAAATATGTCTAAAACAGATTCAAACATGCAAAAAAGGCGAATTTTTCTTCGCCCTAAAAGCTTCGCCCCCTCTGGGCTGATAGGGTTGCTCCGCCCCTGACAGAGAGAGATGGAGAGAGCTTGGCTGTGGTGCCAAATGACCCTCCGGGTTATGGGATAGCAGGTGAAGGTGAATAGCCTATTGCAAGTAGGCTACAATGTACAAGTTTTCTCATTACGCACGTAATGACGTTTCTGCGCAGCGCGGAGATTATGGTGCGCTCAATCAAGTGCAGCGAGTATTTTAGCGCCTAAGAGGTGCTCTTAGCGCTAAGTAATTGCACACTGGTGATGATAGGATAATAAAACTGCTTGTTTTGCTGGCTGGGAGGCTCACTCGACCAATTTGAAAAAAATGTGTCACGATGAGTTTATTAGACACATACAGTGTGGAAAATAGGGTCGAGGTTGAAAAAAAATGAAATTCTCCTTTAAAGCAGCTACGAGCAAGATTTTCGATTGTTATTAAACAGTATAATTATAATATTGATGCATCACATCTTACCTATAATAGTAGCTGAGACCAAAGCCATGTGAATCGGAGATTGCTCTCTTGATGATTATAGAGTCTGTGTCTGTCTACCGGCGGGCCGGATAAACCCGGAAGTGAAACGAAACGGTTTACGGCAGCTGCCTGCCTTCAACCGTTTCGCTCTGCCTAGCAACAGACCATAAACACAGAGAACGCCATGCAGGGGCTTGCTACTCTCGCGAACATCTCTCGTTATATTCTAACAGTTTGTTTGGAAGTAATTTTGTTATTTTGTGGTTATGGCCGAAGTGGCTGCCGCAAACCGTTTCATTTCACTTCCTGATCTACCCTGGCCGCAGACAGACTAATCGTCAAGACAACACTGGCCGATTCACTCGGGGTTCAAGCGCGACTACTCCGCGTTGGTCTCGTCTACTATTAGAGGTAAGATGTGATGCATCGATATTCAATTTAGACTGTTTAACACGTTGAGTGCCAAGGACGAGATATCTCGGCTTACATAATCCAACCGTTGAGTGCCAAGGACGAGATATCTCGGCTTACATAAACATTTTTTTTTTTTGACGGTGGGACATCGATCAACCCCTTTTACGTCTCCTACACCAGAATTGGAGGTATTGAATGTGTATAATCTATTTTACCGACCCACTGAGTGTCGACATGTCTCTCCACAGTAGAAAGAGGCGACCCAAAACTGGAGGGAAAAGCGCGACGAAGCCGTTCTCATACTGTAAAATTGATGGCGAAAACGCTTTCACTTTCGCGCTGATGCACAGCGGTGGCAACGGTGGGGGGTTCCAAGAATAGATTGGATGCACACTTTGAAACACGCAGCATAAATATGACCAGAATCGCATCAAAGCTCTCAACCAAAACTCCACGAAACGAGCGAGTCCACCCAGACTTCCTCAAACAGCGGCCGCTCAAACAGGCAGCAGCAACTTCGTTGTGACACGCCCGCTGGAGAGCCAGGGAGGCAGGAGGAGAACACACACGGAGGGAGGAGTTGGAAGCAGAGGGGGGTTTCCTGCTGTTATGGAGGAAATTACTGTTCAAAACTATTGTTTAGATGTCTGACTCTTACTGATGCCAAAAATGAATGGTTAAAGTGACTGTTCTATCGAATTTCACAAAAAGCCGTTTATCTCTGAATAATTTTTCTGACGCTGAAACCATGCTGTATTCAACTGCTAATGCTTACATAACTACTAACTCTACAAACTAACTCTTTTAGACAGAGAAAGCACACATTCTATTAGTTCTTTTTAGATGATTGGTGTTCACGAAGTCTTAACAGAAAAGAATCCTCGGCTCTTGAGCCAGAATCCTCAAAAAAAAAACTGGCACAACCTACCTACAGCATTGAAAAAAGGGCTGGCAGTCAATGTGTTAATAACAATCGAAAATCTTGCTCGCAGCTGCTACGTATAATCGAAGTAAAAAGACAAAGAAAAAAGGAAGTAGAATTACTGTATCTATCTATCTATCTATCTATCTATCTATCTATCTATCTATCTATCTATCTATCTATCTATCTATTCTTATTATAATTTGACAAGTGTCCGTGTGTGTGCGTGTGAGCAGAATTTTGTCCGGCTGCGGCTGTGCTGTTTTACATGCGATCGGTCTGAAACTTGGGGTTGTAAAGAGCACCTGTGTGGGTGACCTGATGGAGCTGGATTTTTTTATTAGGTGATTGCCCTGATTACCTAATGATGTGATGTCAGTGATGATGTCATCAGTGATGATGTCATGTTCCAGACCAGGGGGGCCTAACTCACGGGGGGGTCCGCACGGGTCTGCTATTACAGGGGTTCCCAACCTTTTTTGTGCCAAGGACCGTTAGATACATGGAAAAAAAAGTCACGGACCGGTTGTCAATTTTAATGGTTTTAGTTACATATATATTTACTCACCAGTTGGCGACAAAGGGTAAATAACAGCCTTTTGTGTTGTACTGTATGTAGCCTACAGTATTTATGTTTTTGTTTCAACTACAAACATAAATAAACGTCAACTTGAAACTGTTTCAACTACCACACAGCCTATAATATTATAGCCTATGTTTATTTGAAAACATATATATATATATATAAATGCGTTGCGGCCTGGTACCGGTCCGCGGCCCGGTGGTTGGGGACCACTGACAAATATAATAATAATATACTAGCAGCTAGTATATTATTAGTGGCCGGGCCAGCGAAGCGGCAGGGCCACTTATTGGGCTCTATCGTTGCATCGGCCTATGAACTGCGCCCAACGCCAGACGCAGCCCAGAGTAGTGGCCGTGGACCAGCGCACTCGATATTTTGGTATCGCGCTACACGCAGCCTTAAGCATTACAACCACGCCTTTTAAGCGTAAAATTATGCACAGTCTGCCCATTGGAGAAGTGCAGTAAACCAGTCCCAAGCTTGCCTTCTAAGCTCCAATTCCACAGAGAAATCCAGTAAAACCAGACAAGCCAGGCGCTCTGCTCCCCCCCTCCCTTCATCCTGTCTGTCTGTCTCCATATATAGGCTATTATTCCATATTATTATGCTTCTCAAACCAATCTAACTGCAGTTTAAATACTGCAAGCATGTAAATACGCTACACTATAGCAAGATCAAAGTGAAAAAAATGTTCTAAACGCATTGGCTAGAAAAAAATAGTGTATCCCTATGATGAGATTAGATTGGTGAAAGTTTGTCCAGAATGATATCGTTTTCTCTCCCCTGCTGCAGGTAGGACATAAATATAGACTACATTATGTAAAGTCATTGCAGAAATGTGTTTTTATTGTAAAACTAAATGTGAAGTAGGACCAATTTATTGGAGCAGACATCACAGTATAGCACATGACAGTAGAACCGCGTTGCTGTCACTTATCTAAATCACGTTAAATCTACAAGGGATATATATAGGCCCAGGATGACATAATATATGTTTCACATAGGGTTGTGTTTGGATTTCGCGATTTTATTTTGTCCAATATTGAAATGTTCTACAATTGCATGTTGCGGTAACATTACACATTATTTATATCTATTTCTATCTACCATTCTATCTATTTAGGCTAATTTGGATGCTATTTATTATCGAAATGTATTAGCCCAATGCATGCTGGGAGATTTCACATGTGTGGCTGTGGCAGGGAAGCCAGGCAGTGACATGGCAGTGAACATTTGTTTGGCCAGAATGATCTCGTTTTCTCTCGCCTTCACTGCACAGGTAGGATGATGCAACAGCTTCTGAATGTCACGGGCTCAAAACTGTCATTTAGAAACAACTGTCATGTTGTTATACTATGTACGGTATAACAACTTCTTTTTTCGATCGGACTTGTGTTGTGCCTGTCTGATGAGCAAGAGAGAGGGAGTGACACAGAGTGAAGGGGGACAGAGAGTCAGATGGCAGAGGAGAGCTCCGCGCAACTGGCGCACTGAATAGGCCTGTTTTCAAAAGCGCAAAGCGCTAAATTAATGCCAGGGGGGAAGATATCATTAGGCCGGTATTTAAGGCCGAAACGCCCATTCTGGCCTATTCTGCCACTGCGCCACGCCTATTTCGCGGAAAGCGCATTTCGGGGCGTAAAGCCATGTTGCTATCTTCCCGAGGCAGGCGCAAGGCGCGTTTTTTTGCATTTAAGGCCAGTTTCTGCGCCTAAGGCCTGTAGGAAAATAGGCCCCATTCTCCCACAGGCCTTCGGCGCTAAAACGGGCCTTAAACGCAAAAAAACGTGCCTTGCGCCTGTTTTGGGACGATATCAATATGGCTTTACGCTGCCAAATGCGCTTTAGGCCGAATGGGCGTGGCGCAGTCCCAGAATGGGCCAAAGTGGGCGTGTCGGCGCTAAATACCGGCCTACTGATATCTTCCGACCTGGCCTACATTTAGCGCTTTGCGCCTTTGAAAAGCAGGCCTATTCAGTGCGCCAGTGTCAAGGAGTGCTCTTCTGCCTCTCCCCTGTCACCCTTCTCTGTCTCTCTCTGAAACCAGGCCTATTCAGTGCGCCAGTGCTCTTCTGCCTCTTCTCTGTCACCCTTCTCTCTCTCTCTCTGACTCCCTCGCTCAGACAGACACAACACATAGCAGCACCCAGCTTCCCATAGGAAATAGCAGTTGTAAGTTTACTGCCTGTGAATGTCCCAGCATTGGGTCCTCCATTTCGCTACTAAATAGCAACCAAATGAGCCGAAATAGATATAAAAGGTAGATCTAAAATAATGTGTAATGGTAAGACAACCTGCAATTGTAGAACATTTCAATATTGGACCAAATAAAACATTGAAATGAAACACCACCCTATGTGAAACATATATGTCCTCTTGAGCCTATTGTAACGTGTCGGGTAATCCAAGTATTACCTGTAATGTGATGTGCAACATAAGTGTCTCAACGGTAGCTAGGAACTAATGTGTGTGGGTGTGCCCCTAGGGGAAACGGGGTATATATGACCAGCGGCCGGGGTGCCGGATGTCAGTCAAGCTATGGAGTGAGCGAGACCGGGTGTTGGGTGTAGAGCTAGCTCTGTGAAGCTAGCTGCTAGGAGCTAAAGAAGCCTGTGAATAAAGAACCTGTACCAACTACAACTCTCCGTTCTTTGGCGTATCACCGATACGTTACATTGGTGTCAGACAGTAAAGCGGTAGCGCCTCTGATTCGGTCGAGAGGGGAGAGAGTGAGGAGGAACAGCGGAGAAAAGTTGCAGATCAAAGGCTCGAGCGACCTAGCGGTAGCGAGCTAGCTGTGTGAGCTAGCTGCTACGAGCGCCACGTGTGATGGTGCGCCTAGAAGAAAGCCTTTCGGCGAACGGGAGAAAAGAGGGGCTGACGACAGAGATCAGCTCGATGCTGGCGGGCATGGAAGCCCGTGTGTTGAAAGAAGTCAGACGGCTGGTGGAAGAAACTCCTGCCTGGGCAGTAGAGGTGATGCGGACGCTGCGAGAAGTCATGCAGCGGGTGGATTTGATGAGCGCAGAGGGAGCGCAGTGTGGAGAACGGCTGGAGGAACCACAAAATAGACTGTGTTGGAGCTGTGGAGAACCGGGCCATGTGGCGAGGTGGTGCCGAGGCGGACCCGGGAGACGGACCGGGTATGCGGGACAACGACATGGACAGCAGGGAGCCTGCTGGGCATGCGGCGCGATCGGACATTTAGCCAGAGAATGTCAAGAAGCTGTCGGGGATTGGAGGACAGCGAGAGAGGAGAGACAGGTGAGGCTTTGTTGGGCTTGCCAGTCGCCTGAACATTTAGCTAGAGACTGCACTAAGAGTGTGAACGCTGGAAGAGACACACAGCCGGGGGAGCAGCCCGAGCAACAAGCAGTGGAGCAGCCTGAGCAACAAGCGGCGGAGCAGCGGAGCAGTACAGAGCCGATTGTTCTGGGCAGGAGAGTGACTGTTGAGCCGGCCCAGGCTAGCTGCTCTGCATGCCAGCCAGTGGTGGGGGAGATCGCCATCAGCGACGAGACCATCAGGATAATGGGAATCGTTTTGAACAGCCAGAGGGAGGTGAGCGACATCATCTGCAGAGCTGTTACAGTCGGGGGAGCGGCACTCGTGTCCCCGGGGGAGCGAGAGGGGTCAACGCTGGAGGAGCCGGCCCAGCCAAGCCGCTGCACAGCCCCCACGGCTGCGCTGCAGAAAGTCGAGGTGGAGATCGACGCCGATGGTGTCCGCCCTGCTGTCCTCAACACGCCGCCCCCTGGGGGAGCGGGACGGGAGGACGAGCGAGTGCAAGAGGTGGAGCCGACAGACGAGGACAGGGTCATCTGGGATGTCGACGCGGGTGAGTGGATACGCAGACAGAAGGAGGACGCGGATATCGGTCCGGTGTTCGCGTGGGTAGTGGCCGGACACCGGCCCCCTGTGGAGGAGATTCACAAGTGTTCCGGGGCCACGAGAGGACTGTGGAACATGTTTTCGGACCTGCATCTGAGGGGAGATGGGGTTTTGGTGAGAAAGGGGCACGGGAAAAGCGGGACACAGTGGGTTGTACCTAGTTGCCTGCGAGAATTGGCACTGAGGGTGGCGCACGAGGGCCCTGGATTCAGTGAGTTTGGGCCTGAAGAGACACTCAGCCGCCTCCGTAGGGTTTACTACTGGGGCAAACAAAAGGAGGACGTGCGGAGATACTGCAGTGCGTGTGAGGACTGTAGAGCACAGAAAAGGGACTGAAAAGAGTCACCTTGCGAAGGACTAACCCCACTGGGGGTGGAGAAGGACTAATGTGCTTCGGGTGGGACAGAAGCTGTAAAAGGGGGATGGAAATAGTGGTTGAAGTGAAGTGGGATAATGCGAATAAGAAAAAAAGGTTTAAATGAAGGTAATGGAAAAAAGAATGATGTCAATGTGATGGGTTTGAGTTAAATTGAAGATGAGTGTAAAGAGAAAAGAGGGAATGTAAATGTTGGGGCTTGTGATAAGTGAAAATGTTGGGGAAAAGGGTGCTAATGGGAAGTAACTAAATGATTGGAATGGGAATGTGAATTGAAATGTGGGTTGAATTTATGGAATGGGAAAAGAGGGAAGAAATGAAAAGAAATGCAAATGGTGGTGGTGGAACGAAAATTAAGAAGTGGTGAAATAAGAAGAGACAAATTGGGGGAATACAAAATGTTGTGGGGTGGTGTGTTTTGGTACAGGGGGGATATGTGTGGGTTGTGGGTGTTAACGTGGGCGTTAACAAATGTTGGGTGAGGAGTATGTAACGTGTCGGGTAATCCAAGTATTACCTGTAATGTGATGTGCAACATAAGTGTCTCAACGGTAGCTAGGAACTAATTTGTGTGGGTGTGCCCCTAGGGGAAACGGGGTATATATGACCAGCGGCCGGGGTGCCGGATGTCAGTCAAGCTATGGAGTGAGCGAGACCGGGTGTTGGGTGTAGAGCTAGCTCTGTGAAGCTAGCTGCTAGGAGCTAAAGAAGCCTGTGAATAAAGAACCTGTACCAACTACAACTCTCCGTTCTTTGGCGTATCACCGATACGTTACACTATACCCTTTGTGGATTTAACGTGATTTAGATAAGTGACAGCGGAACGCGCTTCTGTCATGTGCTATACTGTGATGTCCGCTCCAATAACTTGGCCCTACTTCACATTTAGTTTTACAATAAAAACACATTTATGCAATGACTTTACATAATGTAGGGTATATTTATGTGCATCATTCTACCTGCAGCAGGGGAGAGAAAACGATATCTTTCTGGACAAACTTTCACCAATATAAAATGAATCTCATCATATAGACCCCTTATACAGCTTGTCAACATTGAGCTGCGCGCGCAACTTGAAGGCAGAAAGCCGTCAGCTTTGCATTGACAGACAGCGAGAACCCCGCTGTCAGGACTGCTCTGTGCCCATCTGCAACACACAGTTATATTTTAGTTTTAAAATGCAGTTCTCGGCTTACTACCACAGCTTATCGCCTAGTGATAAGCAATGTTATGCATCGAAATTAACGTTGTTTAATGGGATATGTCTTACAGACCCACCCATACGCACTGGCGCTGTCAATTGGCCAAGCCTATGGCCAGCAATACATATCGTGCATTCCTTTATAACTGGGGATAGCGTAGATAATTATTCTGTAACTTGCAAAGATATATTGTTATGTTGATAATGCACACAACTCAATAATGACATTATGTAACGTTACTTGGTCCGTTAACTAACCGAGCGATGTTGAGCAGCCTACAGTTTCAGGCAGCTTACCTGATTATGAAGAGCACTACAAAGTCGGGCATTTTTAATGATGTCCTCGTTCCAATCAGTTCAACTCAATAATGACATTATTTAACATTACTTGGTTGTTAACTAACCGAGCGATGTGGCTGCAGCCTACTACTACAGTTTACCTGATATGAAATGAGCGAGCACTGCAAAGTCGGGCATTTTTAACGATTTCCTCTTTCGGCTTGCAACCAAAGACACTTACGGTTAGCATTAAAAGCAGTATGAGTTGACGGGATTCGGTAAAACTTTAGTCCTTGCTTTGTAGATAGTGTAACAGACTGTTCAGTGTTGTGTTGTGTTCTATTGCGTGTGTGCGAGGCTGTGTATGTTCCCTCGAGTTGCGTAGAACAGGATATGTGGGGAGAATTAGGTGAATTATAACGTTACAGCCTGGCTCTATCGTTTATTATTTTATTAACTAAGTGTGAATAGGCGGACCCGAATACTCTCCTACAATAGCTTTCCGATTCTGGCATCCCACTGCACAACACAAAGACATATCTAGCTCGAATAGTTTTCAGGCGACTGGAAAACTACTTGACAGGGCTGCGCGGAGTCTGTCTTTCTGCCTCCGTCTTGCGCATCTGACGCTGTTTGTTGTCATTGTGACGTAGGCGTATAAGGGGTCTATAGGGATAGGCTATATTTTTCTAGCTGATGCATTTAGAACATTCTTTTCACTTTGATCTTGCTATAGTGTAGCGTATTTACATGCTTGCAGTATTTAAACTGCAGTTAGATTGGTTTGAGAAGCATAATAATATGGAATAATATCCTATAATATGGAGACAGACAGACTGGATGAAGGGAGGGGGGGGGGCAGAGCGCTTGGCTTTCGTCTGGTTTTGTTGGACCACTGGAATGGAGCTTAAAAGGCAAGCATGCGATTCGTTTATTGCACTTATCCAATGAACTGACGGTGCATAATTTTACGCTTAAAAGGCGTGGTTGTAATGGTTGAGGCTGCGTCTAGCGCCAAGACCAAGATATCAAGTGCGCTGGTCCACGCCCACTGATTTGCGCTGCGCCAGGCGCTCGGCCTAGAAACAGCGCCGATGCAACGATAGGGGTCATAGAGCCCATTGTATTTGCCTGTATTATTCTTCTTCTTCTCCCGGGAAGTTCGACTTCCCATGCATGAAAACTAACTAAATTTTGCACAAAGGTCCAGTCCCATGCCAAACGTCTTTGACGCAAATTTGGGGCCAATAGTCCTAACGGTGGCACTACAGCGACCGTCTAAAGTTTCAAACTTTGAAAATTCATAAAAAATCAGGCATACGTGCTACAGCTTTGCAAGTTTCACCGAAATGTGGGCCCAAATGAGGAGAAACTTTGCAACCTATGGCCAATTATGAAGTCTAAAGACCGCAAAACTGTAAAACTAATTAAACCGTACTCCTCCCACAGTTTTTTCTTCAAACGACACCAAACTTCAGCATCTGCATCGTTAGACTGTCCTACACAAAAGTATCAAACAGATTTTCGATTGGTCAAAAAATAAAAAAATTGAGCCCACAGTGCATCAAAACGTTGAATTCTGCCCCTGTGTATAGCCTAATTGCCTTAATTACCTATGGCAATTAGGTTTAATTGAAGCCCCGCTCACTTCCTGTTGCAGGGTTTGCTATGGACATAAAAGAAAAAAAACATTCAAGTGCAGGACTGACCATTCCGTGAAAACTGTCTATACAGCTGAGCGGCGAAAACAAAAGTAACGATGTCGAGTGAATATTTCAGCAGTTTGCCGAATGCTGAGAAAAAGGAAGTGCTGTGGGGTTGCGCTCTGGTGAAAACCGTCTATAAAAGCGAGAAAATGGGCAATTAAATTTTTGTCCCACTGATGATGTCATATAGGCATTGTGACATCATCAGTGATGTCATAAGAACAATTGTGATGTGTCATAAGATGATTTTGGTCAATAATGATTTCACTGATGACATCACTGATGATGTCATGTGACTGATGTCATGTGACATCATCAGTGATCAATTTTGCCGTGTGCATGCCAATAGAGCATGTGATTGGCCGCTGCGCATGCCAATAGAACAATAGGCCGATACGTTGTGTATGAAAAGATCCAAAATGATCACTGTATGGGCCCTATCGTTGTACGGCACTATCGTTTGCGCAGCCCTTTGCGCACCTCTTGTGCTATCTTCCCTGCGTCTTAAGCTATCGTCTGCCTCCACCATCCAGTTTTGTGCTGGAATCTAAGCACAGACACAGGTGTAGGCGTGGCCCAGGCATGTCCGTGCGCCTCTTAGCCTATCATCTGCCTCCCGCAAGTGTCATTTTGTGCTCTGGCGAAGATACCATCGCCATGTTCCAAGCGTAAACACAGGTTTGGGCGTTGCCCGTGCCAAAATAGGCATTCCAGCAGAAAAAAGGGCCTTTGGTGCTCTCAATTTTAATGCCACATAATAGCAGGTCTTAACGCAAAAAAAAACTACGCCAGTCGTACGCAGTATTCTCCGCGCAGTGCAGGAAATCCTCGATTGGATACATTATGCACGGCATGGATGTCACTCTCTCTCCAACACCTTGCGCGCGCACTCACTCTTCCCTCCTCAGAATGCCACGTTGATTTTCAACTATAGCCTACATTGCAGAAAAAACACACCTTGATTTAAAAATGAGAATTCATTTGTCATGGTTTTATTAGGCTAGATACTGCATAGTAGGGCACCGCAGAGGGGTCCACGCGCACCCCCTTATTTTATTTTTCTAGTCTGGATTTTTGGCATCCATAGGACCTCTAAAATAAAGATTTTGATGATCCCAAGACAAAAACCTGTCCAAAATGTGTTTTTTTATATATATATATATTTTTTATAATATGTTTTATTACCCCTATGACAAGGGTCAGTTTCAGGGGAGGCTCAGTCACATTATAAAGTGAAAAAATATTATATTAGTTATTAAAAGGAGATCTCATAGAATAGCCTAAATGTGTGTGATTTGGTTAAAGAGATAGTTCAGAGATACAGTAGTTTGGGGAATCTGACTTTCCCAGAGTCAGAAGCAAATAAATGCCTTCAGACAGACCTGTTTATGTATTTGGTGTAGTCTGAAGTATGTCAAACAGCAATATCAGGCTATCGGGGATCGATTGTTGAGTGTCGTGGGGATCAAATAACAAAATCTTGATACCATAGGCATCCAGGAGTTGAGTGAGGGGGGTTCCTTTTTCCAAGTTTTGTCTGGGGGGAGGCCCACAGTCTCAGACTTTGAAAACCCCTGTCCTAGAGGTAGCCATAGGTAATTGATTTTCATACAGTGAGGTCTAGTTCAAAAAAGTGTCTCACTACAATGACATGGCTACTCTGGTGACTATCGATCAGACATGAATAGCCACCAATTGGGCTTATTGAATCTATAAGAGTCTCAGCTGTCCAGTCATACCCAAATTTATTAAATTCCAAGACTCTTTAGGGACCCTAGTATGCAGAAATGGTATACAGGATTTTTGCAATAGGCGGAAATGACACTTTTCCAAGCCTACTGCATGCAAAAAACGGTGTGGTTCTTGCCAGAACCTGCATGAGATTAGGATAAATGTGGCATGTCTGTACAGGGGAGGCTTGTGGGTACCCATATAACCCATTTCCATTCAGATATATTGAGGTGACAGGTCAAGGGACCATTTGGAAGATGTTGATGGCCATTTTTCCCTTGCCAAAATTTTGTCTAAATCATTAGTTATTTAGCCCCCTTCCCGACAAGCTAGCATGACATGCTTGGGCCCATTGGAAACCTTAGGTTGTCTACTTTCAAATGGTATCCTTATCTTTGACCTAGCTCAAAATTTGAGCTAGGTCGCCCGTCGCCGGTGAGACAGTCTCTGAAAGACAGTCTCACCGGCGTTCCTGCCGGCAATCCCGCGGGTGTCATATGGGGTAATAAAACATTGAAAAAAACACATTTTGGACAGGTTTTTTTCTTGGGATCATCAAAATCTTTATTTTAGAGGTCCTATGGATGCCAAAAATCCAGACTAGAAAAAAAAATAAGGGGGTGTGCGTGGACCCCTCTGAGGTGCCGTACTAATAATTCCCGACCATACAGGTCTGTGGTGTCAAGTAACAGTAGATTGCTTTTGAGAAAGTTGTGCCGGCCAGTAGGCTATACCCTCTTACCCCGCATATACCCTCTTTCCCCGCAATTGCACCATGCAACAATAGCTTAACCCGAGTGGACAATTCTGATATAGACTATTGAATAGGCTAGAATTAAAATCTCACACATCCCTACCCTATTAAAGAAACAAATATTTTTAAATGTGTAGGCCTATGTTATAGCCTATATGAATGAAACGACTAATTAGGCTACAGTAAGTGCACGCTTTGGGACATGGGGATGGATATTCATTGTGTAACTGCGGGCAGCCCTTTGATGTCTCTTCCCTCTCTTGTTCTCTCCCCCCTCTCTCTCTCTCTCCCCCCCTCTCTCGCTTCCCTCTCACTCTGTCCCTCTGCTTGCTCACGTCACTCAGCAAGAAAGAAGCTGCTGTCACAGACGTGACTGTGGCTTTTAAGGGGAGTAGACTGGACATGAGCTCACACGTGTGAATACTGTTTGGGCATAAACGCCTATATGGAGGTTTGCGCGAGATGACGCCAAGCGCAGCGGCTCGACACGCCCAAAATTACAGCTTTGCGCGGCACTATTCCAGCGCAAAACAGGCGCCAATGCAAAATGACCGCCTTTGCAACGATAGAGCCTGATGTGTATTACTGATTATTACTATAAGCTAATTATTTAAACAGAGTGTGTATAGACCTTATTGGATTGACGTCACTCACGTACTGGCACGCCCACTGCCGCCATATTGTTGACATAACGCAGCAGCTCTCAAGTGACAGCCTATGTGGAGCAGCATTTATAAGAAGCTAGCCACTGTTAGTGTTACCTGTATCGTTCCAATTGTGTTCGGATGGTGACCTGCGTTAGGCATGGCTGTAGTAATGACAGCAATAAAGTCCCCGTGCCTTGTTTCTATCTCTACCATCCTCAGATGTGAAGGGAGTGAGACAGAGGATACGTTAGCAGCACAGGAGAGGTGTGTGGATAGTTAGTTGAGACAGGTGAAACTTTCTGACAGCTCCTCACAGCAAAGTCTGTTCACCTCGTTCTTTTGTTTATTTATTACAGGCATTAACAGCTGCCGTCGGCAGCATACAAATAACAACTGTGGGTTTTTTATTGGTGTCATTAGCATCGCTATTTTGTAATGGAACAGAAACAACAATAAGGCTTTTACTAGTTGTCAGCTGCAGCGCTGTGTGCACGCAGGACGGTATGTCAACAATATGGTGCCGTCCAGGGTTAGCGAATAAGGTCTATAGGAATGATTCTGCACCAAGCTTTTCATCCACATGTACGCCAGCACACGAGCAGCAGCGAGGTCCTGAACTGAGGTCAGATGGACCAAAAGACATTATTCTGTGACAGATTGGTTAAAGTTTGAACCATGTACATTTCTGTGTTATTCTGTGGTGCATCGTCTCTGACTACTTGTCAACACAGGGTTGGCCTGTCTTTCTTAAATTGTTTATACTGCAAAGATCAACAAGCTGAGCAAGGAATTGTCTCCTATTTCCAGCTTGCCATTACAGTAAACAATCACATTTCTTGAAACCAGACAATTTATCTTCCAGTGCAGCAAGACAATTTCCCTTTTAATGCTTAATAAGTCAAAATATGGTAATGCTTTAGAATACAGCCCGCAAATAAGCATGTAGTTATAGTATAACAATAGGGTTTAAGGAGTGTAGTTATAGTATAACTACGGGGTATAAGGAGTGAATTACTACTTTAACTAGAGGGTAACAAGATCTGTACTTATAGTATAACTACGGGTAGCAGGAGTGTAGTTATAGTATAAGGTATAAGGAGTGAATTAATACTTTAACTCTAGGGTAACAAGATCTGTACTTATAGTATAACTACGGGGTATAAGGAGTGACTTAATACTTTAACTAGAGGGTAACAAGATCTGTACTTATGGTATAACTATGGGGTCACGGGCTGTATTCTGAAGCAGGGGACCAATTTTGTACTTATAGGCTAATTACGGGGTACCACACTGTACTTACAGGGTAACTACGGTGTTTAAGGAGTGTAGTTATAGTATAACTACGGGGTACAAGGCGTGCAGTTATAGTATAACTACGGGGTTTAAGGAGTGTAGTTATAGTATAACTACGGGGTTTAAGGAGTGTAGTTATAGTATAGGTACGGGGTTTAAGGAGTGTAGTTATAGTATAACTACGGGGTTTAAGGAGTGAAAAAATACTTTAACTAGAGAGTAACAAGATCTGTACTTATAGTCTAACTACGGGGTCGCGGGCTGTATTATGAAGCAGGGGACCAATTTTGTACTTATAGGCTAATTACGGGGTACCACACTGTACTTACATGGTAACTATGGGGTTTAAGGAGTGTAGTTATAGTATAACTACGGGGTACAAGGAGTGTAGTTATAGTATAACTACGGGGTTTAAGGAGTGTAGTTATAGTATAATTATGGGGTTTAAGGAGTGTAGTTATAGTATAACTACGGGGTTTAAGGAGTGAAAAAATACTTTAACTAGAGGGTAACAAGATCTGTACTTATAGTCTAACTACGGGGTCGCGGGCTGTATTATGAAGCAGGGGACCAATTTTGTACTTATAGGCTAATTACGGGGTACCACACTGTACTTACAGGGTAACTACAGAGTTTAAGGAGTGTAGTTATAGTATAACTACGGGGTACAAGGAGTGTAGTTATAGTATAACTACGGGGTTTAAGGAGTGTAGTTATAGTATAACTATGGGGTACAAGGAGTGTAGTTACAGTATAACTACGGGGTTTAAGGAGTGTAGTTATAGTATAACTACGGAGTTTAAGGAGTGTAGTTATAGTATAACTACGGGGTTTAAGGAGTGTAGTTATGGTATAACTACGGGGTTTAAGGAGTGTAGTTATAGTATAACTACGGGGTTTAAGGAGTGTAGTTATAGTATAGTATAACTACACTCCTTAAACCCCGTAGTTATACTATAATAACTACACTCCTTAAACCCCATAGTTATACTATAACTACACTCCTTAAACCCCGTAGTTATACTATAACTACACTCCTTAACCTCCGTAGTTATACTATAACTACACTCCTTGTACTTCGTAGTTATACTATAACTACACTCCTTAAACCCCGTAGTTATACTATAACTACACTCCTTAAACCCACTGGTGGGCGGTAAGTGGGCGGTAAGACTTTCGGTGCCTGAACGCCGTTGGGGGAAGACATGCTGCCTGTCAATCAAAATCCGATTGTTGCAGAGTGCAGTCGATCCATAATTTCCAACAAGGAAATGCATGGCTGACGTTATGTCATTACTAATAAACAACAGTCTCTCTCATAAATTGCTTCTAAATTGTTCCGTGTTTTAGACCTGGCTGTCAGTGGTTTTTAATCCGTGCTGTGTGTGTAGGCTGATTTGCGCTTCCAGCACGCAGCTCCTGAATGCCGCTGCTGCTGCTGCACTGGGCTGTGTCAAGTCTAGTCTCGCTTGCGGCTTGCCTCCGCTCCGCCAACAAAAACAGTTCCACCAGGATTGCACGAGTGTAGTTCCCAAGCAAGCAAGCAAGCAAGCAAGCAGAAACGGTAATATTTCCAACCACTGAGAGGCAGGCAGGCAGCGATGTGCCGCAAGGCATGGGTTTACTTTGTGGCAATTGTGGGGCGAGTAGCCTAACAGCAGCTAGGAGGAGGCGCAGTGAAAATTTGGAGTGATACACACACAGTGAAGTGCCAGCGCTGTTAACGTGAAATGTACGGCGGTAGGCAACTCTTGTCCAATCAAATTACTCGGCCGGAACTAACTGTTGTATAAAGGTGCGTTTGATTTATTGTTCCCGGACATTTTGCGACCAAATGCACCTACTTTATTAATGCAATTTGCACCGGGCAGCGGCCAAGGATGGATAATAAACAAGCCCAACATGTTTGCCATTGTTTTCAGAACAAAAGGAGCAGAAACATGCAACGAACACTAACTCAAATGTTTAAGAGGAAGGAGAGAGATAAAGAAGCAGATAATGTGGCTAAAGTTAGAAGAAAAGAGCAAATTGAGGGCCAGAGGGAAGAGGCAGAGCCTCTGCAAAATGAAAACCCACCCTCAGATGCAAATACAGGTGATGATGCTAATTTAGACCAGAGAATGGACATGAAGTTAGCTTACTAGCAAACTAGACAGTGGCTTACTCAGAACACAGTCTGTGTGCATACAGTACAACATTTTGTATGTATCCTACACATTGTAGGATACATTTTGAGATATTTTATTTTACTAATAATCTGTTCATTAATTTATCTGCCCACTAGATGAATTTAGTTGTAAATGTTAATCTAATTTAATTAAAACAGTTGAGGGCCAGAGGGAGGAAGAGGAGACTCAACAAGAAGCAGCAGGTCCCTCCTCAGAAGAAAGAACAGGCGATGCTGCTAGCCCTCCTACTGCTTACCCTAATGTATGGAAAGAAGAACAGTATAAACAGTTCAAGGAGAAAAATGAATGGCTGCATGCTGAAAATGGAAGGCTAGGCTGTAGCCCATGCCATGAGGTAAAATATCTGGGTGTCATGGCATCCCGTGGGGTCAACATAGCTACTCAGTGGGCTGAGGGAAAGATAGCCGCATGTGGTCATTCAAGGGAAACACAGCTTTCATCACTGCGGAAAAAGATCCATGAGCACAGGAACTCCTGTGGTAAATGTTTTGGTCAAAAAGGACAGTTGGAATCACATAATAGTCCACATAGGAGAGTCTGTTATGAGTCTGTTATAATGTTTAAATAAAAAATTTACTATACATATTGTCAAGTGTTTCTAATTTCGACACCATACAGGCATTAAAAATTGGATGTGTGTGTTCAGGGATGCATGGCGGTGGGAGGAGAACAATATGAAACGATGAAGGTTGGGGTAGTAGCCTATAGTTCCTGCAAGAAATTCAAACCACTTTCACCCCTGCTTAAACCCCGTAGTTATACTATAACTACAGTCCTTGTACCCCGTAGTTATACTATAACTACACTCCTTAAACCCCGTAGTTATAAATGGTAAATGGTAAATGGCCTGCATTTATATAGCGCTTTTATCCAAAGCGCTTTACAATCAGTAGATAGTCTACATTCACCCATTCATACACCGATGGCGGCAGGCTGCCACGCAGGGTGCCTACACACCATCGGGAGCAAGGAGGGTTAAGTGTCTTGCCCAAGGACACAACGACAGCAGCTGGGAGGGAGCGGGGATCGAACCGCCAACCCTTGCGTCATTGGCCGACCCGCTCTACCTCCTGAGCTAAAGCCGGCTAACTACAGTCCTTAAACCCATATAGTTATACTATAACTACACTCCTTAAACCCCGTAGTTATACTATAACTACACTCCTTAAACCCCATAGTTATACTATAACTACACTCCTTAAACCCCGTAGTTACCCTGTAAGTACAGTGTGGTACCCCGTAATTAGGCTATAAGTACAAAATTGGTCCCCTGCTTCATAATACAGCCCGCGACCCCGTAGTTAGACTATAAGTACAGATCTTGTTACCCTCTAGTTAAAGTATTTTTTGACTCCTTAAACCCCGTAGTTAGACTATAACTACACTCCTTAAACCCCGTAGTTATAGCCTACTATAACTACACTCCCTAAACCCCGTAGTTATACTATAACTACACTCCTTAAACCCCATAGTTATACTATAACTACACTCCTTGTACCCCGTAGTTATACTATAACTACACTTCTTAAACCCCGTAGTTATACTATAACTACACTCCTTAAACCCCGTAGTTATACTATAACTACACTCCTTAAACCCCGTAGTTATACTATAACTACACTCCTTAAATCCCGTAGTTACCCTGTAAGTACAGTGTGGTACCCCATAATTAGCCTATAAGTACAGAATTGGTCCCCTGCTTCATAATACAGCCCGCAACCCATAGTTAGACTATAAGTACAGATCTTGTTACCCTATAGTTAAAGTATTTTTTCACTCCTTAAACCCCGTAGTTATACTATAACTACAGTCCTTGTACCCCGTAGTTATACTATAACTACACTCCTTAAACCCTGTTATACTATAACTACACTCCTTAAACCCTGTAGTTATACTATAACTACACTCCTTAAACCCCGTAGTTACCCTGTAAGTACAGTGTGGTACCCCTTAGTTATACTATAAGTACAGGTCTTGTTACCCTCTAGTTAAAGTATACTATAACTACACTCCTGGTACCCCGTTGTTATACTATAACTACATGCTTATTTGCGGGCTGTATTCTAAAGCGTTACCGAAAATATTACTGCTGCTAACCTTGCCACATTTTGAAGCAGTAGGCCTATTGGCTCAATTCCACCACATTTTACAGCCCTGCACAGCCCGTCACCACTCGGCTCTACTTGCTTCAACCCGATGGACGTTCTGCTTCGACCGCCCTTCATCTGCCCCCGCCCACACCTGGTCGTCATAGCGACCGCATATCTGCCCTCCACCCATGTTCCGAAATGGCTATAACATAACGTTACAATTAAATCCATACACAGAACTTTTAAACTGTTTATGAAATACTGGTGCCTCTAAATGACCTACAGTGTGTGTGTGTGTGTGTGTGTGTGTGTGTGTGTGTGTGTGTGTGTGTGTGTGAGAGAGAGAGAGAGAGAGAGAGAGAGAGCAGTGCTGGCATGACCACAGTCCTTGATCCTGGCCTGAGCAGCCAGCTCATAGCATCACAGCATGTTGGGCGGGTGTTACAGTGTACATGGGCAAAAGTGACAATCGACCAGGAGAATGGATATCACTTTGTTGTTAGTCAAAACTCACAAGCGCTGCTAAAGGGGCGGGCGCGAGGGACGGGGTTTGCGCTAGAGTGAAGCCTCTACCCCCGCGGCCTCTCACCAGGCAAAACCGCGGCTTCACCAAGCGCCTGCGGCCTAGCGGAGCCGACGCAGCACTAACTACACAAGCGCTTCAGAGCAGCGGACTTTTGGACAATTGAAACCACCGCGCCGATTTTATTTCACCAGAGGCGAAGGCAGCAAAACAAAAGACTGATGGAAAAGCATAATAGAAGAGAAGAGAAGGTAAGTAAACTGGTATGCAGCGCTGCATTGACAGTCAGAGAGTAAACACGATTCTGCCTGACCAATCAGTCGTCTACAATGTTTTCACGTCACCGTATGAACCCGGGTTGGCAGAATAGAACCCCGACGAGGCAGGTACTAAAAGTAGCACGACTCAGCCCCAAATCAAACCGAGCTGGGCCGGTTTATACCGGTGGGATGAGACCAAAAGTCGAGTCGAGCGGAGCGGGACCGCGCTACTAGCTGCGGTGGGATTGGGCCATATGTTGCCAGAGACAAATGTGTTCTACTAGTCACCATCACTAGCGCCTCCCCGAGCATCTGCTGAATGTAGCAAGCAAGACAGGAAAAAAAGTGATTAATAGACAGACTCTTCCTGGACTTCTGTCAGTGTTTGAAAGATAATCTTGCTGCTTTAAACCCACTGGGAGAGATAGAGAAGATCTGTCTGTGCTTACTCTGATGGCCCCACTGAGGACCTGCTCTTCTCAAGTAGCATCCTCCCTCAGGTAGCTCGAATGTCTGTGTGTGTGTGTGTGTGTGTGTGTGTGTGTGTGTGTGTGCCTGTGTGTGTGTGTGTGTGTGGGGGGGGGAGGGGGTGTGGGGGGTTAGTGAGTAGGTAGGTAACAGAAAGTATACAGTCACTGTTTGTATCTGTGCATTACAATAATGCAGTGAACTGCAAATGTAGAAAATCGAATGGACCTGGAGTTATGGCAACCAGCTTGAATCCCGTCCCATCGGCCACCAAGACCCTTTGCCCATGCATGCATGTCCCTACTTAATTGTAACAACTAACCCTTTCATCATGCATACGATCTCAATTACCCCCTTTAACAAGAAACAATTCTCTGATCAAATTAATTAAGGCTTTTCCTGACAGAACAGAGGTAGAGCAGTGGGAAGCACTGGGTAGGGAATGACTGGAGCCAGTGTTGCCAACTCTTTTCCAAGCAAAGTTGCTATTGGCTGCTCAGAAAGTCCCTAGAAGTCGCTAAATGACATCACATGCTAATTTGCATATCAAATTATGCTTAAAAAAACACGCCTGGGCATAGCCGTTGTAATCATTGACTGTATGGTTGTAATATTAAAGGGGGACTTACCCCCCCAGATATGTGACAAAATGGCATGCTGCTTGATTTGAAAAAACCTATGGGAAAAACCAAGAAATGCACGGCTCCTCTTGTCTCACTATACTCTTTGGCTGTGGTAGGAAAATGATTTTTTTTCGGAAAACGACGGCATGACAGTTTGCCCACCGCCTAAAAAAAGTTATATGAGAACTACAAAATCTTTATAAATAACAACAACTAGCCAACGCTGGTGGCCTGTATGGAAACTAGGGGTGTGCCGATTAATCGTATAATCGATGCATCGCGATTAGTCACGTGACGATTAAAATCGATTCACAATGTTCGATTATCGATTTGCAAAAAAAAAATTATTTTTTTTTGCAATTTTTTTTTTGCTTTATTTGCAAAAAACACGGTATTTTGCCCGGAAAGCAGTTCCTTAACTGTAAAACGAGACCAAAACCGAAGTACTGGAAACTGGAATCACTGAAGAAAGCATGCAGGGTGGCTGTAACATGTGATGCGTGGACTTCAGTCGCAACTGAAGATAATGGAGGTACATTTGTTTGTTTACTTTAATTAATGGATACTGACAAATATACCTTGCTTAAAAAAAATCCTGTTTGGTGAAAAAGATGCATCGAAAATCGTGATTAATCGTAATCGTTTAATAATCGAATCGTAGCACCCTTAATCGTAATCGAATCGAATCGTGAGGTGCCTAAGGTGGCACACCCCTAATGGAAACGTATGGAAACAGCGTTGCTCAAAATGGTTGAAAGTTATATCAATTTGGTCATTCAGTGGCGAACTAGAAACTGCCATTGACTCCCATGTAAGTATCGTTAAAAGAGCCTGGTGACGCGAGCCTGGTTATCGCCGCAGCACAGCACAATAGTCAGGACTTGGGGCTCTATCTTCCGACAGCCGCTATCCCCTAAATAGCGTTTGCACACCTGTTTGCGCGTGCCATAAGGCAGGGAAGATAGCATTCCGCCTTGCGCCGTCCGCCAGGTGTTCTGCCGAGTTTTGCTCCCCCGTCAATCAGCAAAAAAAAGCATCCCCACCTCACGGGAGCATACTTTTAATAATTTATACAGAAATGTAACTGTTTAAAAGTGATATCATTGTCTGGTAGATGTGACCTCCCTGATTTCTAAGTTAAAACAGCCCCGAAATATCTTGGGGATGCAATTCTCGGCTGGGATGCGGAAAGGTTCACGGCAGGTGTCGCAATCGCAAATTAGAGCCGTGCCGAAATCATCTGCGCCCCAAAATGCCTGCGCAAACGGGATTTGGGCGGTCTTAACTACCAGAATTATTCACAGGCGTGGCCAGGCAAGGCTGGGCATTACGTCAATCAAAACCAATCAGATTCCCGTCTCGCAATGGTTTGTTTGCGCGAGGCATGCAATATGCTGTAATTATCTCCATGTGTAATAGACTGTACTCACTCGTGCGAGGACAGAGAGAGATTATTGACAGATCGTCCGTGGTGCCAACGAACCTCCGGCTTATGAAGATAAATAAGTTTTCTCAATTAATTTACCTCTTTGCGATGTGATAAAGATTCTCAGTGAGTTATAGTTGATTGCCTCACTGAATTATCTGCTAATACCCAATTTTAGCAGCATAATTTGATGTCTTTGCTAGGGATGTGCGCGACTAGTCGTTTAATCGTTTAACCGCCTACTCATTTATTAAGTGTTTAGTATTTTACTAGTCGGTTAAACGCTGCATCAAGCATGCATCTTGTTCGATCTTCACGCCTCCGCCTCGGCTTCTTTGTAAACAGGCTGAGCAGCCAGGGAGAGATGCTCCCCCTCCCCTCCCCCCACACGCACACCTACCAGGGGGCAGGGCCAGAAAGTTTGGAAAGTGGGAAGATGGCGACGCTGCCGCGCAAGAAAGTCAGCACCGTTTGGCAGTATTTTGATGCAGCAGATGACGATGACAACGAGGTCGTGTGTCGGCTGTGAAAGCAGAAACTTGCATATAACCACTCTACCGGAGCGATGAGAAACCACATCCATATGAGACACCTCGATGTAAACCTGCAGGGCGGAGGAGAAGATGGCGAGGCTGGGCCCGGCGGCGCCAGGCAGACGAGCATGAGAGCCTTTGTTCCAACCCGCAGACGCTGTGATGCTTACCGCGCAGTGTAACAAGCTTGGGGGTGTTGTGTAGCTTGTTAGCCTCCTGGATAGCTAGCTAATGTGACAGACTCAAACCACGGCAGTTGGGGGATTTGCGCACAGACTGTTTATTACTTGTCGACCATATTACGCCTGGTCTCTACGGCACTACTTGTCTACACACATGTAGAAGTTAGACAGAGAAGCTAGTTCACACACGCCAAGTCTTGTAACAGAGAATTCTGACTTGCGTTGCATGGAGGCAGACTGGAGAAGAGAGAGAGACGTAAAGTAGGTTGTCGTAAAGACAATACAACAACACGGAGCGCCACACAGTGGACCAACATGTAATTGCACCCAAAGTGACTGTTACAGCAGGAAAGATTACTCAACTGATTCCTGAAATGACTGCCCGCGATATGCTGCCGCTGTGTTTTGTTGAAGGCAAAGGATTCGGAAAGTTAATGCAGTATCTTGAGCCTGAATACAGGGAGCCGACTCGCAAAACAATTACGTCTCGAATCGAGATCAGCCATCGCAACATGACAGAGGAGATGCAACGAGCATTCGAGGGGGCAGACTATGTGGCGATAACTTCAGACGGGTGGACGTCCATAACCACCGAGTCATACATGACTATAACATGTCATTATCTGGACGAAGGACATCTCCGCAGCTGTGTGCTTCAGATGTGCGCCCTGGAGGAAAGACACACCGCTGAAAACTTGGCTGCCCACCTGCGAGATGCGATGAGTGAGTGGGGACTGGATAACAAAGTCGTCGCCTGTGTGCATGATAATGCAAGTAACATGGTGCAGGCGAATGAGACCCTGCTGGACTGGGAGTCGGTACCGTGTTTTGCCCATACTCTGCAATTATTAAATGACGGGTTGAAGGCGAACATGATGGGCTGACTGATTGGTGCTTGCACATGTTTGGTGAGCCATTTCCACCACAGCACCGTGGCTACGGTGGCGCTGAAGAAAAAGCAGCTGCAACTGCATGATCCAGGAGACAAGAGTCCCCCACACAAACTCATACATTCATGCAAGACACGCTGGAACTCCGTTCTCGATATGTTTCAGCGCCTGCATGAAGAACGATGGGCTGTCACTGCTGTCCTCTCAGACCGAACAGCGACGAAGCTGACAGACGCCAGGACGCTGGAGCTCACTGACGAAAACTGGCACACAATCGAGTCTATGCTCCCTGTGCTGGACTCTCTCGAAACTGCCACCACTGCTCTGTCTGGCGAGACATACGTGTCTGTGTCACTGGTGTACCCCATCACCATGAGTTTGCTGAACAGGTAAATAAATAAATATTAAATAATTTAGATAGAAGTAGCCTAGATGTCGGTTTTAACTTTAATGATTTACAGTTGCACACATTGTGTGTGTGTGTGTGTGTGTGTGTGTGTGTGTGTGTGTGTGTGTGTGTGTGTGTGTGTGTGTGTGTGGAGGGGGGGGGGTGTGTTTGGGGCAGCAGAGACACAAAGAAGTTATATTATGTTTTAATAATTTCCATCCATTTAATTATCTCCACTATAGGCATCTCAACTCAGCAGGGGACCCCAGCAAGGTGGTGGACTTCAAGAAGACAGTGGCAGCATTACATCGCTGGAGAGAAGAATGAGTCCAAAAAACCGAGAGAGAGCTCTACCATCCTACCATGTCAATTAAATAAAGATAAACCACTTTTCCAGATTAGTTTTATCACAGAAGCCGATGTCTTAAAGATCACTGGTGCCCTCAAAGGCTCCAAAGCTAGGGATGTCCATGGGATTGATACCAACTTTGTGAAAACGCACATCGATGCCTTAGCTCCACCCATCACCATCATGATCAATCAGTCAATCAGTCAAAATTCAGTTCCCTCATCATGGAAAGTAGCTACCGTGGCACCCATCTATAAATCTGGGTCCAAAACGCTTGTGGCCAACTATCGGCCTATAAGCATCCTGCCAATCATCTCTAAGATCGTGGAGAAATGGATTGCGAGCCAATTGATTTCACATCTTGACAATGGCCCCTCCATGTTACACCCAATGCAGTTTGGATTACGGGGTAACCATTCCACTGAAACGGCGAAGTGCCTTTTCACTGAAAGGGTTAAGTGCCTTTTAGATAAAAATCCATGTGTAGGAACTGTATTTCTTGACCTCAAGAAGGCTTTCGACCAGGGCCGATTCTAGGGGGGGGGGGCAGGGGTGGGCTATGCCCACCCAAAAATTAATCTTGCCCACCCAAAAAAAAAAAAAAAAAAAAATCTCCCTTTTTGAATTCCAGGCGACCGCACTTAGGGTCGCGACCCGAAAGTTGGAGACCACTGGGTTAGTTAGTTTAGGGCACCTAACAGTAGTTATAGCTTTAATTTGATTTGAGAAATAAGCTCATCCAATGAAAAGAAATATTATGGAGTTGATTATTTTAAACTGGATGAAGTATTTTTATTTATTTTTAGGGTAAGTCAATCTGCTTTCAAAGTAGTTTTCTTTGTCACTTTTCAGTTTGAGTTTGAATAAGACTAAGCGTCTTGGAAATATAGCAATAGTTTTGTAAATAGTTAGTTTGTACAGTTTGCTAATAGTTTTGACAATAATAATGTAAACATTGGCCTGTCACCTGAGTGAAAGTTCCTACTTACAGATGGTGACCCAAAACAGAATGGTGACTCCTACTGGAACAATTTGGTTCAGTGTTTATGCCTGTGTTGCTGTCTGTTGTAGTGTAAAACGACTACAGGGAGAGCAGGTGGTTACATGAAAGTGAGTGAGAAAAGGAGAAGATACTGAATCATGACATCACAACAGTATAATCCTAATGTTAATTTAAAATTAAATATTCTTGGATGAAAGACCAAAAAACGTCAAATTTTCTTTGGCGCTGCCAGGCAGCACCGAGAGTCCATTCCTACCTAAAAGTACTTCCAGCGCCACTGAATATAATGCAATTTAATCCCCATCCCCGAACCGACAACCTCTGGCAACCTACCGCCAAAGTTGCCCCCTACCAGCCCACCCTAGTGTGGCAGTCTAGATACGGGCCTGCTTTCGACACTGTCAACCATCAGGTTCTACTATCTAAACTCTCTTATTTCAATTTCTCAGCGGATGTTTTGTTATGGTTTAAGTCATATCTTTCTAACAGAACACAGTGTGTTTCTGTTGATGGTGTTATATCTACTTACCTTAACAATCATGTCGGTGTCGCTCAAGGATCCATTTTAGGGCCTTTACTGTTCTCCTTATATATAAATGACCTCCCTGATGTTTGTAAGGAATTAGGCGTCCTGATGTATGCTGATGATGCAGCCATCATTGCGCATGGTAAGGATGCCATGGTAACTGCATCCAAGCTAAGTAGTGCATTGGCCCAGGTACAAGCATGGTTACGAGACTCATGTCTCATGCTCAACACAAAGAAAACTGTATGTATGATGTTCACCAAGCGACCTAATAAGTTGAGCAGATCCTATGTCTTCCTGGAGAGAGAACTGGAACTGGTACCTCAGTTCAAGTACCTTGGAGTTATTTTGGAACATGTCCATTAATGTGCATTGTCCCGTCACAATAAACCAAAGAAGAAGAAGTATTAATTAATACACAGGACAAGATGTTACTATCCCTTGTGCCAAAATCCGAGGAAAAACACATTTAGAAGCCCAATCCAGAATAAAACAAGCTAACAGGCTAACAAACTAATAAACAAGACACAAATCACCAGTTACCTACCCTAGCCAACAGCAGTATGAAGCATGTCATTGGGGTTTTCAAGTGGGCACCTTCCTTCACCGACGTTTCGTTAAGTTAGGCCCACGACACCTCAAGAAGGCTTAACGGTGTAATCCAGCGTCCTGGAAACACCCCCCTCCATGCTACCACCGCACAACTGCATATTACCTCACTATCTAAGCCTAGCTATCCAGGTCGATTCGGTATGACATTCCTGACTACACCACCACTGTCAATGATTCAGCCCTGTTGATGCGGACCGTTAATCATGACCACCAACAAACAATCCCTAACTACACCACCACTGTCAATGATTCAGCCCTGTTGATGTGGACCGTTAATCATGACCAACAAACAATCCCTAACTACACCACCACCATCAATGATTCAGCCCTGTTGATGCGGACCGTTAATCATGACCAACAACAAACAATCCCTAACTACACCACCACTGTCAATGATTCAGCCCTGTTGATGCGGACCGTTAATCATGACCAACAACAAACAATCAATCTGACCTTAGCGAGCTCCCCAGCTAGCATGTTTCCTCCTTATCCACAGCCATTCACTTGCTCGTTCTGCTGCCTGAGACATGTTGCTAACCGCAAGTTTCAGGCTCCGTCCCCGAATGCCCAACTCAGTTAGTAAGGCAATAACGGACTTTGCCACAAAACCACGGCAGCCCACCTCTACAGGCCGCACTCGAGCCCTCCAACCTCGCTGCTCTGCCTCTGCTGCCATTTCAGCATACCTAGCTTTCTTGCGCTCATAAGCCTCCTCAACTCGATCTTCCCACGGGACTGTGAGTTCGATAAAATAAACTCTCTTCTCTACCTCAGACCACAGTAACAAGTCCGGACGTAGCCGGGTGCTAACTATATATGCTGGGATGACTAGCTGTTCATTCAAGTCAACCCTCATTTCCCAGGCTCCACCTACACTTAGCTGCCCTAACTTGTGCCTGACCTTAATTGGTCTAATCTTTTCTCCCTCACGTACAAATTTGATCTGTCTATTCTCTTTGCTAGCAACTAGAGAATTTACTTCTAGCCGCTTTTCCTCAACTGCAGCTGCCAAACATTTCAACACCTGGTTGTGACGCCAGGTGTATCGCCCCTGGGAGAGACTGACCTTACACCCTGACAGTATATGCCTCAATGTACATACACTAGAACACAACGGGCAGGCACCATCCTCGCCCAACCACTGATTTAAGTTCTGGGGAGATGGCAGCACATCATAAGTAGCCCCTAGAATAAATCTAATTCTGCTGGCCTCCATGCTCCACAACTCTCTCCACTTCAACTTTCTCTTCTCTACACTCTCCCAGTTCACCCACTGTCCTTGCTTTGCCTGCGACACTGCCTTAGTACATCTTACTGCCTCCTCTTGCCTATGTACTTCTTCAACTACCATCTTCCTCTTTTCTATTACTGATGCCTTGTTCCACACAGGTTTCCCTATGCACAACCCTAAGCCTCCACGCCCATGCTGCACCTGACCTATGATATCCCTGTGTCTAAGAGCTGACTGTGCTTGCTGTACTGCCTCCTTTGGGTTCCACTTCCTCCCTGTTTTAACTGTGGGCGCTACACTCCTAACCACTGGATCCTTTGACTGAGTCAGAGTCATTTCCAGTCTAACCTTAGCACACTTGAACTCCTCTGTCAGGCTAGATAATGGCAATTCCAATATGCCTTTCCCATATAAGGCTACACTGCTTAGGCAGCGTGGGACTCCGAGCCATTTTCTAGAAGAAGGTTGTGTGGTGCTGCTTGCCTCTGCCCTTGATCCCCGCCATAAGCACCTCAGCTCTCTCCGAATGGAGATGCGACAGGCAGTAAGAGAAAAGCTTGCTGATCGGTATCACAGCCTCCAGCTCCCAGCCCATGTTCAGAAGGAAGATGAGGAGGCTACTGCTTCTGCTGATAAAGAAGACCGTGACGGGCCAGACGAAGAGGACAACACAGCTTCCACTTCCTCGGCTGAATCCATTCAACCTCAACCAAAACGGAAGAAAAGTTCCTCGCTGGACTTTTTTGGGCATGGCTGTGGAGAGCATGCAGAAGATCGTGACGAGCTGGAGCGGTACTGGCTGGAAGCCTGCATCCCAGCAGACGAGGAGGATCCACTTGTGTGGTGGTGCGAGAAGGAGCGATCCTTTCCAAAGCTATCTCATCTTGCACGTCTGCGGGACTAATAGTTAACAGGCTGAGGTCTCGCCTGACACCAGAACATGTTGACATGTTGATTGCACTGAACAAAAATTCCTCCTTTCACTGATGCAGCAATTTAATTGTTAATGTCCTAGTAGTGTTTCTGATGGCGATTTATTTATTTATATTTTCTGTTATGTGGAATATGTGCAATGTTCATAATGCACTCGGAAAAGTGCCACCTGCATTTCAGAGCACTTTTTTTTAAGTTATTGATGGTGGATTATTTATTTTTATTTGCTGTTATTAATGTGTGCAATGTTCATATAATGCACTGGGCAAAGTGCCACCTGCATTTCAGTTTTTGTGACATTATCAGTGATGTCATAAGAGCAAGTGGTCAAGCTGCAGGGCGGGCGAAGCCGCTAGCGAGGCTGCGCAGCGGTGTTAGTGTTATTATTTATTTAATTAATTTAATTTGATATTTCAGACTTCAGTGCAATGTTAATTGAATCGTGCACTAGTCTAAGTGCCACAGATTTCAGGGAAATTCTATTCTACTAATTCTAGGCTATGTTGTAAATGTTTGGAATTGTTATGCTGTATGTTTCATACTGGAAAGTGGAAAAACAACATTATTCATAAATAATAAATGCCATGCTGGCAAATGTATCAGAAATGTATTTCTCTTTAATTTGTTCACCATTATTCAGTCAGTTGTTGTTACATCAATATAATTTAAATTAACAGCTTGTCCTGAATGTTTGAGCTAAAATAGCTCCTAAATACACAAAACATTTGCATTTTAAACTTTTAAACTTTTTATTTAATATGTATATTAAATTGCAAGTTTTCTTGCTTATAGACTAGTCGACTAGTTGCAAATAACATTTGAGATTAGTCGGCGGGGAAATTAGTCGGAATTCCCATCCCTAGTCTTGGCGTGGCAAGCTGTGCGTAATGACATATCCAAAACGAATTCCACTTTCCACTGCGCAAATACCTCTCTGCTGGGAGCGCAACGGTAATCTCAGTGCAGCGCACCCAGCGCAGAGAGGTATTTGCGCGTAAGAGGTCATTTTCAGAAGCTCTTAGCGCAAAGTAATTACACGCTGCTGACGATAGCATAATGCCATCTATCCCCACATTTTAGCGCTGAAACGCCCTGCTTTGGCTTGTGGCAGCCAATGCCCAGTACAGTTATCACAGGCATGCGCTTGTGTCCGCCCCCAATTTGCATTGTGCATGGCATTAAACGAGCGCAAACGCTAAATTAGCGCTTTTGGGAAGATAGAGCCCTTGGTCTCTTACCACTGATGCAACAATAAAATCTGCACAATCTGCATATAAACAAGCTCTCAAGGTCCTGGATAATAAACCAACAAGCTACCATCACTGTAATATACTCCCCAAATATGGTCTCCTTTGCTGGGAAAATCTTGTTGAGTTTCACAATGGTTGTTTAATGTTTAAAATTCTCAATGGCTTAGAACCTCCTCCATTTACCAAATTTATCTGTCAGAAAAATCCTGGGAATAGGCTAACAAGATCAAGCCTACGAGGCGACATACTTGTCCCAAGGAGGAAAACATCTTTCGGCCAGGCAACCTTCACCGTAAGAGCTTCCCAGTCTTGGAACACATACCTTTGAATATATGTAATAGCAGCTCATATTGCTCTTTTGCACATGATTTTAAAATTTGGTTGAAGAACAACCAGACCTGCCAGCATACCTAGCCGCATGCTCGTCTTGCCTACTGCCATCTGCTGGCCTGTCTCTCACACTGTTGTTGTTGTTATTGTTTTTTAATGCCTGCATCTGTGCCTGTTTGTTTGTCTGCGTTTGATCGTTGGCATGTTTAAACTGTCTGTGCTGATCTGTCTCCTGTATAGTCTGTCTTAAGTTGCATGGTGCCCATTGCTTTGGCTTGCTACATGTTATATTTGCTTATATTTTTATTTGCTTGTGTGTTTTATTGTTGGTGTTTGTTTTTAATGGCTATCTTAAGTTCTGGCCAAGGGACATCGGTTGAAAATTAGCCGTTTGGCTAACACTGGCATGTTTACCGTAATGTTAATTAACGTGCACTGTCCCTCAAATAAATAAATAAATAAATAAATAAATAAATAAATAAATAAATAAATAAATAAATAAATAAATAAATAAATAAATACAAATACAAATACAAACCCCCGCTCTCAACACGCTCTAATGGCTCTTTCCCACCACATTTTACAGCCCTGCACAGCCCGTCACCACTCGGCTCTACTTGTTTCAACTCGATGGACGTTCTGTTTCGACCGCCATTCATCTGCCCCCGCCCACCCCCGCCCGTCATAGCGATATCTGCATATCTGTCCTTCGCTTATAGCCGAAGTAGGCTATAACATAACATTACAATTAAATCCATCCACAGAACTTTTAAACTGTTTATGAAATACTGGTGCCTCTAAATGACCTACAGTGTACATGGGCGAATGTGACAATCGACCAGGAGAATGGATATCACTCACAGGCATGCGCTGCACTGTGCGGGGACGGGAGAGGTGCAACAGAGTGAAGCCTCTACCCCACGGCCTCTAGGCAAGACCGCGGCTTCACCAAACACCCGCTGCGGCCTAGCGGAGCGCTGCAGCCTCCACTCAGCTACAGAGCTCCCTGAGCGAGCAGCAGACTTTTTTCTCAGACAATTGAACACCCGCCACGATTTTATTTCACCGGAGGCGAAGGCAGCAACACAAAGACTGATGGAAATATACATAACAGAAGAGAAGGTAAGCCCACTAAACTGGTGCAGCCGCCAGCATTGCATATGACAGTCAGTAGACAGAGTAAACACGATTCTGCCTGACCAATCAGTCGTCTACAATGTTTTCACGTCACCGTATGAACCCGGGTTCGCAGAATAGAACCACGACGAGGCAGGGACGAAAAGTAGCACGACTCAGCCCCAAATCAAACCGGGCTGGGCCGGTTTTTACCGATGGGATGAGACCACTTATCGAGTCGAGCGGAGCGGGACCGCGCTACTACCTGCGGTGGAATTGGGCCATATTGTAATCACAATGGGAGATTTCTGCACGTTATTAACTTGTCCAACTTATCCTCTGGAAATCTATGCAGTCAGTTCATGATTCTTGTCAAAAGGTGCACACCACCCACACATCACATCACCCTCTCCTTTTTCCTGTCGAGCGCAAGACCAGAGAAATCTCCCTGCTGTCGCCCGTCCCCACATGCCGCGCCGCCTGGCATGCAAAACGTTAGGCTTGTACTACAACCCGGGTTTTACGAGTGAGAAGGAGAGCTCTCACTACCCAGCCCTGTTGCAACGCCTCGCGTAGAATGTGCCTTGATACCCTCCGGGGGTACCTTACCCATGGCAGAGTATGCCAAAGCAATCGCCTCCACTATCCAGTGTGATAAGCGACCCTTGGAAAGGGGCCCACCCTGGGCTTTCTGCCCAAAACAGACCAACAACTGGTTTGTAGTGCGTAACGAACGCGTCCTGGCCACATAGGCCGAGAGCGCCCTTACAGGGCACAGCATGTGCAAGCGCCTCTCCTCGCCCGAACTGAACGGCGGGGGACAGAATGCTGACAAGTCTATGACCATAGACCTAAAGCTGGCATTAATATTCTTAGGTTGATAAGCCGGGTTAGGTCGCAAAGTAACCCTGCGCCCATCATCCCCAAAAACCATACAGGCCTGCTGCACCAAGTCCCATTTGGGAAAGACGCACCCCGACGGCGGGCGCAACCTACGCGCTCCATTCATGAAGCGCGAGACCAGAGGGAACGCCCCCTACGGGGCTCCCCTCAATTCCCATGTGGCAAGCAGAAATCGCGGCTACGTACACCTTAAGCGACTGCGGGGACTGGCCCGCGTCAAGCAGACTCTGAAGGAAACAGAGAACTGGTCGCACACCACAGTTCACTGGATCCACGGCCTTGTCCGTGCACCAACGCGAAAAGACCCGCCACTTGTACGTGTACTGAGAGCGGGTCGAAGCAGCCCTAGCACTCTGAATAGTGCACACCACATTATCGGGCAAGCCCTGGGCTAGCAAATGGTCCCGTTCAGGAGCCAGACTGCTAGCCTCCACCTGCTGGGGGAGGGGTGGAGCACCTCCCCTTCCGCCTAGGATAGAAGACCCGCCCGCACTGGCAACGCCCAGGGCGGACCTTGCGCCAAGGAGATCAGGTCCGCAACCCATATCTGCTTGGGCCAAAGGGGGCCACACAAGAGCCGCAGGCGCTGTTCCCCCGCACCTGTCGAATCAGGGGGATCAGGGGGAACGCTTCGCGCCGGTCCTGGGGCCAAGCGTGCGCCTGAGGGTGGAGGCCCCACCCTGTCTGACGCGAGTTGCCCCGAGACAGCAGGCCGGCCCTTTGAAATCCGCCGGCCTAGCACATGAATCGCTGACAGCGAAATAAATGGGGATATGCCCAGCGAGGATGGCGGGCTTGTCCTTAGAGCTACAAGCCAAAGGCTGGCACTGAGCCCAGATCTTGGCGAGCTTCCCCAGCAAGGGGTGGTACGTCCATTGTAGACCACGGAGCCATGTTAGCGGCATGCGACGCGACGGGCGAGATGCCTGCCACGCCTAAAGAGCACCCCTGTAGCACTGATGCAGGGGCTGGGGTGGCTCAGCCCAGGAAATGCCCAGCTTAGCTGCGGCCCTGGGCATCACCCCACGAACTGCTCCGTTGAAGGGCTCGCTCATTTCCGCGCGAGCCTCCGGCTCCGCAGTGACGGCGCTAGCACCGTCCCAAGCCTCCGCCCTATCAGGAACCTCCTCCTGGGCGGTCTCGACTAGGGGGTCGTACCCGGGGAATTTGCCCCGCTCTAACTGCTCTTCTAATTCGGAACGGGGCCCCTGGCCCTGTACGCCCTGAGCAGCAGGGGCTTCACCCACGACAGGTCGGAGAGATTCAATGGACACGTTTCTCTCGAGAGGCGTACCGCTGGGAGGAATGTCCTCCTCAAGGAGAGCGAAGCTCTAAGACGCAGGACGGCCATCTTGAAGATAGCCCAGCAGCTGCAAGACCGAGGGTTCAAAGCGCCTGTGCAGCGTGCTCATGCCCAAGGCAGAACACGCACATATTGTGCCGGTTCATACTCGGCCAATGTAGTTTTACACAAGGCCCATCCCCTCGCTGACTTTCCCTGCTCAGTAGCACAAGAGAAAGCAGGAAGCTAATCACTAAAATAGCAAGCTCCCGCAGGCCGCACCCTGTTAGCGGGAGTACCGTTTTAAGCAAGCTAGCAAACTAGCATGAGGCATAGGCTAGACAGTAAGCAACTGGGAGGCTAGCGAACGTGCGCGTGCAACGGTAACGTAAGCGGCAATAGCCCAGCCCGAAGGGAAGGCAACAATACCCACAACCTGTTAACCCGAGAGAACAAGCGTGAACAAGCCACTAGCTAAGCTAGCGTAAGCACTGAGAGACAAGCGTGCGCTAACACAAGCCGCGCACAAGCCAGTGCAGCGAGCCTCTACCCTGAGTAACACGGGGAAGCGAGCGTGACCGCAAGCTGAAAGCCAGGGCCTGCGAAGCTAGTCAATCTCAGAAGAAACTCCTCAGAGGAAGTTACAATCTAGTAGATGCTATTTGCACTGCGGCAAAGCAACACATAGCAGACAAGCAAAGCTGGCTAAGATGGCGTAAGTACTGAGAGAAGCGGCTAACACACTCATGTGGAGCGAGCTTACCTAGCTAGCGTATTCGCTCAGCTAATATCTCAGAGCGCAACGCCAGCAACGCCTGTGCAGCATGCTCATGCCCTAGGCAGAAGACACAGCTATCGTGCCGGTCGTAACCGGCCAGCGTTGCATCACAACTAACACAGCACCTGGCTGTCCCCCCCTTTCTCTTGGCAGCCGCCTGGTTCATCGCACGAGTTAAGCCAAGCTACCTCGCAGCAAGCACCCGCAGACTGTACCAGGAATTAGCGGGGGTTGTACCGTGTAAGCTAACTAGCAGTAAGCCTGCAACTGTAAAAGTAGCCGAAGTGCTACGCAACGTTTAGATGCTAGCCGCACAGGTGCGAGCTAGCTATCTAGCTAAGCTGGAGAGCACGGCTCTTTAGCTACTACTCTCTCTTAACGTTACTCCAGTCGGAGTGAACGTGCACGCTCTAATGCCTGCGCCTAATGTGCTAGCACACAAGATAATAACTGCACGGGTGCAAGCTAGCTATCTACACAACCACTGGGTGCGTTACCCCGTCCGGGGACGCAGCCTGAGTTAGCCTATTCTTCTGTGCTAAACAGTAATACGCTATTCGCACGTATGCAAGCTAGCTTTCACACTTTGAGAGCGGACCTTAGTTAGCTCTCAAGCCTATCTCTATTGCCACCCCAGCCGGGGTAGACAAAGCACGCTACACGGCGGTAGCTATTTATACAGGTGTTAACTGCAAAGTAAGACACTCTTAGCTTTAGATGAACTTGTTCCGACGCCGCTGGTGAAGAGAACAGGATCGGGTCCCCGAAGCCTGAAGAATCTCGTCCACACAAACCTCTCGAGGTGGGCAATATAAGACGGAATTAGCCTAGCTTTTAAGAGCGCAAACTTGAGCTAACACAGAGCTTCTGAATAACACGTCCTCAGCGCGGCTGGAAGAACGATGAGAGGTCATTTTTTTTGCAAAAATAACAGTCTTCCAGTGGGCACTAGAGTGAGAGCTGGAGTTCGAAACGAAGTAAAACTACTCTGTGCTCAGCACCATAAGAGTAACGTTATATGTAGATAGGCAGGCACAATGACCGATGAATAAAAACTTGTTACCGTAGTTACCGTAGTTTTGCACCGCTGTGTGCTTCAGAAGAAGCAGTGAGAAGCGCTTCAGTTTGATAACAGAAGAAGAGAAACCACAGAAGAAGAACATAAGCACTGTAAGCTCATCCGGGGCAGGTCAAAGGTCTCTGTTGTGTTGTTAGCTTAGCAGCCTAGCTTGGCATATAGATATGATCTGATGTCAAGTTTATGGACGATTCAATTCAATTGCCGCTCATATGGAATAAGGCCATATATATCGATTACAAACAGCAGCGGGAGATAAAGCGGGAGGTGTTATCTATGTGATGGACACTCGGAGAGCAAACAGAGCAGGCTGTCGGCAGCACGGAGCTTCGTTAGATAGCTAATTCATGTTCTCATAATTATATAACAACCACAATGAACCACGATGTGACAGAAAAGTTGTTATTTACAGAGCGCATTCAGCATGCCCCATTTGTGCCCATTATAGCCTGTTTGAGGACACTACTCCGAGCTGAATATCTTCTAGGGGGATCAGAATGACACCAAAGTTCTTTGGGGGAGTAAAACATCATATTTTAAGCTGGAAATAAGGTCTGGAGTGTAAAAAACCAGAATTCTCCTTTAATGCCTTTTGTTTACTGTAATTGATAGCTGACATTGCCTCCTACATGTACATGTGGAAAATGTGACCATTAAGAATGCATTTTAGTTAGTCAGTCAGCTCCTGCAAAGTTTGCTCTTTTGGAAATACAGGGTCCTCCAGCATGATTTATAGGGAAAGTCTGAGACTCCCCCATGTCCCCCATGTCAAATGACTTGAACAAAGTTGAGATGGGGTCCACCCGCTAGTGATGTAACGTTCGCGAACGATCCAAATCTATTGAGCGGCTCTTTGCTATGAACGAAGGGCCGTTCATTTTAATGTTGTGCCTAAATTTCACTGCCTGCCTCTCCCCACCACACACACAGGGTAGACCTCCCTCCCTCCCTCTGCTAGCCCAGTGAGCCGGGAGGATAGGTGCACTCGTTAATTGTTACATTGTTGCATGCTGTAACTAGCCTGGGTGGGCGGACTCAGCTTAATATCAAAACGGACTACGCCGCGGAGTGCATCTGCTGACTTTCTGAGCAGCGAAGTGTTGCATGAATTGCATTCAAGGAAAGCCAACTTTATTTACACAACACATTTCATAGAAGAAGTAAATTCACTGACTAAGCGCAGATGGATAATGGTGTCACCTTGTGTCATGTTTACAATGCAGATCATTGACATTAGGTCTGGACATACTATGAGTAATTTAATGCTGCAGTCCACAGATGCAAAATGAAATAGTGGTGGGTCTAAGATCAAATCTGATCCAAATCATACCATATCATTATCCTAGTGATTTCGCAGATAAACAGTAGGCTAGTGCCCGCCCCCTAAAAAAAAAAAAAAGGGAACGAGGAGCCGCTATTTTGAACGGCTCTCAGCCATAAGATCCGGCTCCCTTCAAAGAGCCGTAATTCCCATCATGGGCCTTGTATTTGAATGCGTGGTCCAGATCAGAAGTGAAAGATTGGAACTGCTCGCAGCCTTCTGCTGTTCACACTTATCAGAAAACACCTAGTCTCGCTGGCCAGCCTCCTCTCCCTTCCGTCCGAGGAGTCTGGCGCTGCAGGTCTCCATAGTGGGATTGCGATGGGCAAATAGTTTCCAACAATCCAATCATTTTCAGCGTGTAGCAACGAGCTAGCGTGTATGTTTCTGCCGTTAGCTTGCTAGCTAGTTAGCGTTGTTGTTTTCACTGAGGCGGCAGGGCACTATTTACCGCAACACACAGGGAGGAGGGAGCGGAAGCCGCTCTGATTGACATGGTCGGAGCCAATGACAGAGTTTGTAATAAGCCGGGAGCGGACATCCGGCTGCCACCGAAACAGTCGCTCCAGTGGGAGAGCACCTGTAGAGCAGGGGAGGGTTTATCCCTGTTGCCTGTTTCCGCGGCGCCAGACTCCTCGGACGGAAGGGAGAGGAGGCTGGCCACCGAGACTAGAAAACACCAGATCTGTTTCACATGTGAGAGAAAGAATCTGACTTGGGACACCCTCACCTGCAGTGCGACTGCAGTCAGAGATGGTACGTTTAGGTGTAAACGTAACTTTTTGTGTGTTGCATGCATGTGTGTGTGTGTGTGTGTGTGTGTGTGTGTGTGTGTGTGTGTGTGTGTGTGTGTGTGTGTGTGTGTGTCTGTGTGTGTGTGTGACAGAGACAGAGAGATGTATGCTAGTTTGGAGCTTTTAGCCCCATTAGGACAACCTAATAATGATTGTCTCCTGAACAGAGAGAGAGGAAGTAGCAACAGATGTAGAAGACACAGATGGAAGATCTCACTGAAATGGACAGAGAGGTGAGAGACAGGGATAAAGGGTAGACAGACACACGGACAGAGACCACTCATCTTTCTATTAATCTCTATCTCAGTGAATATCAATTGCCCTGTTATTTTTGATACAATTTGATAAAAGACTTAATATAATTTATGAAGTTGATAAGAATGAGAATCACCTTTATTGCCACAGTAATCAAGATTACATACAAGGAATTAGACAGTGTAAGTATGCAGCATAGCAGTCAACATCAGTAATCAGAAGACAAATCAAGAGGAAAAAAATACAAAAAATACAAAAGTGCAATATAGACACGAATTAGAAGGTCCTGAGCGATAAATAATTTACAATACAAAAGATGCACAATGTAAGATAGTAAGTACAAAGAATAGAATAAAGATATTCTGGTGAGAGAGGCAGATGATACGTGAATGTAACATTATGCAGACCACCTACAGCTACTTTAATGTAACGTATGGTGGGTGTGTAGGTTCATGTCAGTGGGGGGTTTCTGGCCAGCTGTGGTCAGGGGGATATGGGGGAGGGGAGGGCATGTAGAGTCCGTAGTAGTGAAGGCCTTTGAGCCTTGTTGATGAAGCCAAACGCAGTAGGGAAGAAGTCTGGCAAGAGGTTTTGGTCTTGAGAGACCTCACTTCAGCCTCTTGCAGAGGGGGAGCATTTCAAAGAATTTGTGGCCGGGGTGGGAGAGGTCAGCCATGATTTTTCTAGACCGCTTTAGCGTCCTGGTGGTGTGCAGGTCCTGAAGGCATAGCAGGTTGCATCCGATGACCTTTTCAGCACAGCGGGTGATACACTGCACTCTGTTGATGTCCTTGAGAGTAGCAGCAGCATATGAGACAGTGATGGAGGAGGTGAGGATGGACTCAATGATGGAGGTGTTGAAGTGCACCATCGTTGCCTTTGGCACTTTGCCGCAGGACGTACATCCTCTGTTGTGCCTTCTTGGTGAAAGCTCTGATGTTTACCCATTTCAGGTCCCGGCTGATGATGGTCCCCAGGAAGCAGACAGACTCCATAGTGTTGACTGGGTGGGGAGTCACCCAGGGTGATGGGGGTAGGTCAGGCGTTCCTCCTGAAAACCACAACCATCTCCACTGTCTTTTGTTGAGCACCAAGATGTTTTAACTGCACAAAGTCACAGATGGTCAATCTCCCACCAGTCTCATCTCCATCACAGATGAGCCCTATGATGGTGATGTCATCTCTGGGAACTTCAGTAGCTTGCCTGACTGATGGCTGGAGGTGCAGCTGTTGGTGTGCAGGAAGAAGTATGGAGAGAGGACACCGCCCTGGGGGACTCCGATGCGTATGGTCTTGGAGTCAGTGACATGCTACCCCAGCCTCACATGCTGCTTCCTGTCAGTCAGGAAGTCTGTGGTTCATCTGCAGATGGAGAGTGCAGAGCCAGGCACGCCCAGCTGGGAGCTGTCAAGCTTATGAAAAGAATGAGCATTCTTATACATGCTCTTACTACTTGCTAACTTCTAGTGGATACAATATACTTGATTTTTCTAGGGGATAGAATAATACTGAAATGAAACAATTCCTCATTTTGCTCGGGACCCCCTTGGAGGATTCCACTTTAGGAACAACTATTTTAGTATTTGTGTAACCTACGTTTTGCGTCACCTGCAGCTGGGATTGAATTCGGAAACTTCGGCATGGGAGGCGGAGGCTCTAGCATCTCTCGCTAGATAGTTAATGTCAGGGAGTGAGGTTGACTCACTGCACAGCATGGCCGCTGGCTACCGTTACGTTTGGTATTTGGATTTTGGATCCCAGTTACCCAACTGAGCAGAGTTCAGTCAACATGGGCTGGAATTTGAAAGGGGAAATGGGAAGCCAGACTTTTTCTTTTTTTCTTTTTGGACACACATAAGTTCTCTTGATTCCCAAGCAAAAGAGTGCAGTAGGTTACTTTCCCAAAAGCTCAGTAACATTATCAACCCCCAGCCTTCCATGCACTGAACAATAGTCTGTGAGGATCATGGCACTAAATCTGTTTGGGAAACTCACCCCTGCTCTCTCTCACTCTACCAGACTCCAAAAAATGTCAGAACTACCTGGTAACCTAACAAGAATGCTCAGGATTTTTTTGATTATTTTTTTTAGAGACACCGGTCTTTCTTTCTTTTTTTAAGTAAAAAGACACAAAAAATCCCAAAGACCCAGCACACACACATACACACACACACACATGCACGCGCACACACACACACACACACACACACACACACACACACACACACACACACACACACACACACACACACACACACACACACAACTGCGGGGGGAAGGGGGGGGGGCACATAGATGCAAATGAAGCGAGCAGTACAAGTTCATCCACCAGAGACACTAGTCAGATCTCAATGATACACATGTACCACACCATCCACATGTGCAGGGATGCACCACATGAAGGATAATCCCTGATGCTGGCATAGCGGGGGGGGGGGGGGGGGGGGCAAGCCCGTAGTTAGTCACCCCCCGTCACACCGGCCCCGGTCTGACAAGCAAATCAAATCAACCACAGTATTGGTATTGATGTCGGTGCATCCCCACAAATGAAAAGAAAAAGAGAGAAAAAAAACAAAAACAAGAACTGTCTATATATGAACACAATCAGGCGAGTCCGAGTTTCAAAAGGGGACCCCAAAGTTCTTCCCATTTATGTTGACATTTTAAATTAAAGAATCGCAGTTTCTCCAAATGTATAACCGAAACAGGCCAGGGCTGTTAAAATATGCAGGGGATAATTAAAGAGTCCTCCGAGCATCCAAAAAGAGCCAAGTCCCTGTCTGGAGAAATCCATCCATCCATCCATCCATCCATCCATGAGGAGTGCAATGATCCAGTCTATTTTTTTTCTGCCTGGTCTCCACAAGTTGTTAAATGCAAATGGCACGGTTATTTATAGCAGTCAAACACCACAGTTGCAAATAGATGTTTATCAAACATAGTCACAGAGAGCATACCCTTGGAAGTGGCTGGCAGTGGCAAGCATGCACTGTGCAGCTAGCTAGGTTAGCAAACAATCACTGTTACAGACACAGGGCTTTATAGAGTTCTCAATCGTCCTAAAAAATCGAACCCGACCCAACCCAACCCAACCCGCTTAAGACGACGACCGAGCTCAACTCGCCCGCTCAACTCGCCCGCCGTTGTCACATAGAACACTCAGCCCGAGACCGACTCAGCCCGACCAAAAAAAAGCTGTTATTAGACTAGGACATTATAAAAAAGTGTGCAATTAATGCCGGCGCGGCTCTAATACAATGGGAACCGTGTGTGTGTGTTACTGCCATAAATGTTTTTCAGTTTTCATGCTACTGTATGTTGTTATGGGCGCGGTATGCTTACTTACTTTCTGGCTCACTCTCCTGCATCTCCGCTGCAGGGCTGGTGCGTGTGCGTAATTACGCAGCGTACTGAGAGCCGCGCTGAGTGATGCCACTCTGTTTGAAGTTAAATTTCGTTGCACCAGCACACATTTTCTTCATCAGCTTTTTAAAATTTGTTTATATTAATCTATATACATTGAATTCGACCAATTTAGTCTGATAATTCATGAGAGAATTGTGAGTATATTTATTTCTGCCAGCATTTGTAATTTTCCCCTTGGCGCACATAAAGACACATGCTTCCCTTCCGTCACTGTCTGCTTGATGGCAAGAGGGACTTTAGCTGTAGGCTACTCGTGACAAAACCAGACATCGATTTCTGACCTGAAGGGGTGGCAGCGCAGCAGGTATGGCGGCTGAGGGAAGAGAGATGCCGGTCTTGGAGTCGTGTTTCAAGAGCACCTTGCATCTTTTTTGCATTGGACGTATCCCTACTGCCTCGCCATCTACGTCCACCACAGCATAAAGGGGCGGTTTCGCAGACAAGGCTTAAGGCTAGTCCCAGACTAAAATGCTGTTTGAGCTGGCTTAACTATAAGGGCTCTATCTTCCCGACGGCGGTAATTTTGCGTTAGCACCCGGTTTGCGCTGGAATAGCGCCGCGCAAAGCCCTAATTGTGGGCGTATCGGCCCGCTGCGCTTCATGTCATCTCGGCGCACATCTCCGTATAGGTGTGCTTATGCCCAAAAGCATTGTGGAGGTGTGGTCATGCCCATAAAACCACAGCGTTACGTCAACAGCTTCCTCCTCACTCAGAGGGACTAGAGTGAGAGAGAGAGAGAAAGAGGGAGAGAGAAACGATACTATAGCCTAGATGGGGAGAGGGAGAGAGAGAGATGTGAGGCTGTCATGCATAGAAATCAAATAACGTGCTCATGCCTGTAATGGATTTCGAGACGTTTCCTCTGAGAGAGTGAGCTGCTGCTTTATTGCTAGTACCAAAACATGATCTGCCGACAGTCCGTCAACAACTGACGTAAATACCTGCACCACTTACGGTAGTGTCGTAAAACCATGACGTCACATCCTTGACATCTCCCCCTTTTACATATGGCTCATATCCCCATGCTCAATAACAATAATAAATATTTTTAACAGTCTCTTACTCTCTTTTTTTTTTCAATACAAAACACATGGCATTGAACAGTCCATTTCACATTTTCCTTTTTTTTTTTTTAACAACTTCACAAATTTAATCTCTGGACAGGTTTAACAGATCTCCCAGACCTGGTTCGCAACAGTCCATCAGTGTTCATTTCTGGACCAGGTGAGCTATGTTCTGGGCTCACCTGAACACCTAGTGGGTCATGTCCGGGGTCTGTATTGGCCTCCATTGGGGGCCCCGCAACGGGCACCGCTTGGAGATGGCGACGATTTCGCCTGAACCGAGCTCCCTGCTCCGTCTCGATGAGGTATGACCTCTGTGTGGTGCTCTCACCTGCCACCACCGCAGGTGTCGTCCAGGCCTTCTGGTGGTCCAGCCTTGTCAGAACATGGTCTCCCTGCTGCAGTGGTGCAAGCTGTCTCACCCCATGATGCTTGTTGTAGTAGTAGGCTTGTTTACTTTTCTCCTCAGCATCTTTAGCTCTGATGTGCAGACTGCTGGGCCTCTTTGGTTGCAGATTCTTGGCTAGGATGGGCAGGGTCGTCCTGATCTTCCGGCCCATCAGGAGCTCAGCCGGGCTAACACCTGTGCTGCTGTGTGGGGAGGATCTGTAGACCATGAGAGCGAGCAGGGGATCTTTCTGTTTCAGAATCCTCTTAGCTGTTTGGACTGCACGCTCTGCATGTCCATTTCCCTGTGGATTATGGGGGCTAGAGGTTGTGTGCTTGAAGTCCATCTCACGGGCCAGATCCTGGAACATCTCACTGCTAAACTGTGGCCCGTTGTCACTAATGACCTCCTCCGGTATTGCGTACCGGGCAAATGTCGCCCTCAGCTTCAAGGCTACCTGTGCACTTGTTGTAGTTGGCATGTGGAGTATCTCCAGGTACCTAGAATAATAATCTGCTATGACTAGGAAGCTGCCCTTATCATGTTCACACAAATCTATGCCTATTTTCATCCATGGCCTGTCTGGGAGAGGTGTTGACAAGAGAGGCTCCCTGCTCTGTGCTCTTCTCTGCTCTCGACAGTACATGCAGTTTTCAACCTTGTGTGTGATCTGTGACGCCATGCCGGGCCACCACACTGAAGTGTTAGCTCTGTCACGGCACTTACTAAGCCCCTGATGGCCCTCATGTATGCGTTCTAGTGTCTCTTGTCTCATTTTCTCAGGTATTACTATCCTGCTCCCTCTCACCACTAACCCATCATACACAGACAGTTCATCTCTCACAGGAAAGCACTCCCTAACACCCCCCTGTGTGTGTGTTATGTGTCCAGGCCACCCCCCCCCCTGTATGTACCTGATCACCTCCTGAAGCTGCCCGTCTGCTGCCGTCTCTGCTCGGATCATGTCCATCTTTCGTGGTGACTTTCGTGGTGACCAGCCTGCTCTTACATACCCTCTCCCAGTGTCCACTTTTGCCACACTTGTTGCACGTAGACCTCATTGCTGGACATCTTTCTTGCTGGCTGTGTGTTGTTTTTCCACACCTCCCGCACTTTCTGCGATCATTGTCACTGTCTCTGTGACTGTCCCTCGGCTTGTCCCACTGCGGCCGCCGCCATCTTGTGTTTACGCTGCCGCCGGGTCGTTGTGCTACCTCCTGTATAGCACAGGCCTGCTCTCCCTGCTGGCCCACTTGCTCTTTCACCTCCTCCGACTGCCGCACCTCTTGCATGGTCACCCCCAAAGTGAGGGTCGGGATCATCTGTAGCCTCATAGACAGCCCTTTATCCAGGATGCCCACCACGATTCAGTCCCGAATGAGTTCATCCCGATGGGCAATGTATTCGCAGTGCTCTGACAGTTCATACAGCGCACGGATAAATGTCTCTGCACGCTCGCCTGGGCGCTGCACTCGCTGATTGAAGCGTGCACGTTCATGGATGACGTTACGCCTCGGTATGAAATATGCATCAAACTTCGCTAGTACCTTGTCATATTTTGACTCATCTTCTCCATCTCCGTAGGTGAAAGTGCTCAGAATGTTCTCTGCTTCACACCAGCGTGCTCACTTGAACTGGGCCACTCTCCTTGTCCAGTTTAGTGGCTGTCCTGAACCGGGTGAAACGCTTCTTCCAATCGGGCCATTCTGCGGGTTTTTCAAAACAAAAACCCTCCGGTGGGTTAAACTTGGCCATTCCTCAACCACTTCTAGTCAAGTCAAGTCAAGTTTATTTATATAGCCCTAATTCACAAGCATGTCTGAGGGCTTCACAGAAAGTATGTCTAGCTAATTCTAGCTGACACAACAGTAGCAAGAATATACAGAATAAAGATAACATTTGAACAATTGATAATATAGAAAATATAGAAATGAAGAGAGAGCAGAGGAGAGAGCAGGAGAAGGGAGAAGAGCAGGGGGAATGTGAGAGAGTGATGGAGTGGGGAGGAAATGGGAGATGTTGGATGGTATATGAGGTGGGGAAGGAGCAAGAGGAGAGAGCAGGAGAGGGGAAAGGGGGGGGGGGTGGGAGAGAAGAGAGCAGGGGGGAGGGAGGAGGTGGGGAGAGAATGGGAAATGTGGGGGAGGAGAGAGCGTAAGGAAGAGTATGAGAGTATAGAGGAGTATGGGAGACTATATGGAGAGAACAGGGAAGGGAGGGCTAACTGTCTAACTGTGTCTAACTGACACAACATTAACAAATTACAATAGTAATAATAACATGAATGGGAAATGTGGAGGAGGAGAGAACAGAGAAGGAGAGGTGGGAGGGTGCAGGGGACACCATGTAATGAACGTCGGTGCTGGAATAAAGGATGTCGAGACGTTTCCTCTGAGAGAGTGAGCTGCTGCTTTATTGCTAGTACCAAAACATGATCTGCCGACAGTCCGTCAACAACTGACATAAATACCCGCACCACTTACGGTAGTGTCGTAAAACCATGACGTCACATCCTTGACAATGCCCACCTGGGAATCACCTGTGTATTATTGCCATTTCACACTGCTGCCCAAACGTCTGACTGTATGGACGTATGCTTATTCCTTTTCGGACTCTCTTCTCCTGCATCTCCGCTAAGGGCCTATACTGCATGCATAATTGCGCAGCGTACTGAGAGCTGCGATGGGTGATGCTGCTCTATTTGAAGTTGAATTTCGTTCCACCAGCACACATTTTATTAATCAGCTATTTTCTATTCATTTCTATTAATATATACATCGAATCGCACCAATTTAGCCCGTCATTTTCCCCTTGGCGCACATAAACACACATGCTTCCGTCACTGTCTGCTTGATGGCTAGAGGGACTTCACTGTAGGCTACTCGTGACAAAACCAGACATCGAATTTTCAATAGTTAACTTTTGCAGCTAGGCCTATAGGTTACTGGCTATTACGCGGTGAGGCAGTATGCCCCGTGTCTCTCTCTCTCTCTCCCCACGACGAGGGAAGTGGAGAGGGCTATTGCGGTGCTATTAAACGTATAATGGTTGGAAAAGATCAACATTTGCTTTTTATTTTGTCCTACCCTCTCCTAAAGTAATCTAATGTTACACCACAGACCTGTATGGTCGGGAATTATGTAGCCTAATACAACCAGCCAGACGACTACTTGTGGATAGGAGTAATCCATTGAATCAGTTTGATGAAATAACTTTCTGTTATATTTACAACCAAAACCATTGAAAATACGGAGAGCAAAGTAGCGCATACCTTTCCCAGGAAAAGTCCAGGAACCAAGAGGAAGTACCAAGTTGGCCAACGCGCGACAAGAACAGCCGTTTACAAAATAAAATACTCTGCGTAAAATAAAATGTAACTTGACATTCTTCAAAGTAAAAGCTCCAAATAATCTGACAAAACATATAGACCCCTTATACAGCTTGTCAACATGGAGCTGCGCGCGCATCGTGTAGGCAAAAAGCCCGTAGCCGCTCATTGACACAGACAGAGCTGTGTGAAAGACGCCGCTGTCAGGACTGCTCTGTGCTCATCTGCGACACACAGTTAGATTTTAGTTTTAAAATGCAGTTCTCGGCTTACTACCACAGCTTATCGCCTAGTGATAAGCAATGTTATGCATCAAAATTAACGTTGGTTAATGGGATACGTCTTACAGAGCCATACCATACGCACTGGCGCTGTCAATTCGCCAAGCCTAGAGTGGCCAGCAATACATATATCGTGCATTCCTTTATAACTGGGGATAGCGTAGATAATTATTCTGTAACTTGCAAAGATATATTGTTATGTTGATAATGCACACAACTCAATAATGACATTATGTAACGTTACTTGGTCGTTCTAACCGAGTGATGTGGCTGAGCAGCCTACAGTTTCAGGCAGCTTACCTGATTATGAAGAGCACTACATTTTCGGGCATTTTTAATGATGTCCTCGTTCCAATCAGTTCAACTCAATAATGACATTTGATTTAACGTTACTTGGTTGTTAACTAACCGAGCGATGTGGCTGTCACTAGCAGCCTACTACAGCATACCTGATATGAAATGAGCGAGCACTGCAAAGTCGGGCATTTTTAACGATTTCCTCTTTGGGCTTGCAACCAAAGACACCTACTGTTAGCATTAAAAGCAGTATGAGTTGACGGGATTCGGTAAAACTTTAGTCCTTGCTTTGTTGATAGTGTAACAGACTGTTCAGTGTTGTGTTGTGTTGTGTTCTATTGCGTGTGTGCGAGGCTGTGTATGTTCCCTCCGGTTGCCGTAGAACAGGATATGTGGGGAGAATAAAGGTGAAGCTGGTTATAACGTTACAGCCTGGCTCTATCGTTTATTATTTTATTAACCAAGTGTGAATAGGCGGACCCGAATACTCTGCTACAATAGCTTTCCGATTCTGGCATCCCACTGTACAACACGAAGACATGTCTTGCTCGAATAGTTTTCGGACCACTGGAAAACTACTTGACAGGGCTGCGCGGAGTCTGTCTTTCTGCCTCCGTCTTGCGCATCTGACGCTGTTTGTTGTCATTGTGACGTAGGCGTATAATTGGTCTATACTCTGCCCTGTTCATGATATAGCGCAACAACATCCAACTACTACATATGCATGACGCAATATGCAGGCATTTTGCACATCCATATAGCCTACCTACAAAAATAACGCACCACAGGTCTGCACAGGTCTGCATAATAACTCCAATAACCACAGCAGTCATGATACAGCACAGATATTTTCCAAATAATCACATTTTTCAGACCCTCAAACTATGCAAATCTCTCTTATCTACCACTTTCTCATGTGCATAAAACACGGAATGTGCGCACGGCGGCGCAACCACAGTAATATAAGACTCACAATGTATTTAGCCTATAGCCTATATCATCAGCAGATTCACAACTTAACAAAGGCGAGTTGTTGTTACGAGCTGTTGGCAAATAAAGCTTGTTTACCTTTCAGAAGTGGACACCAGCGGGGGCTGCGTCAGCAAAGGTCTTTAAATAAATCCAATCATCCTCTATTAGGATTCTCTCTGCCAGTTCATTTTATATGGAGATTGTTGCCAGTCCATTAAGTCTGTCTTGTTTCATTGTAGGCTACTACTGCAGAGGTAGTTTCAACTTTGAGAAACTTCAGATATTGTATCTTGGAATTTTGGTCTCTCCAATGAATGGGCAGGCAAAGTGCGCACTGCGCACCGCACAGGGAAACAGATTGTTTTGGAACCCAGAAACAACGTTAGAAATATCGCGCTAATTTACTGATTACACTAATACTGGTACACACATATGAGCACATGGCCTAGGCTACCTTAACCCAAAGTTAATGATGTAAATTAGTCTACTTGTAGGCTATGTCATTTCATTTACTCCGTGTCCCTTTTCCTCATTCAAGCGGGATGGAGAAGACATGATGACCCGCCCTCCTCTGCCTCTGATTGGCTAGTAGTAGTGCTTGTTTAGGCATGAGGAGTGATGATTGGTTGGGTTAGGGTAAGAATATCAGGGTAGGCCAATCAGAGGCATAGTAGGGCGGGCGGTTCGTGCCGCGGACAGCGGCGAGAGAATGGATCTAGTGGGGAAGAGCATGAGAGGCAGAGCGCTGGAGAATATTTGGAGAGCTGCAAGTGAAGGCGCACAATTTGCCGCCCCTTCAAGTGCCGCCCTAAGGGGGAATTATGCTCACCCTGCCGTGAAGGGCGCGTGGGTGGAGCGAGGGGCGGGCGCGTCAAATGACGTAAATTTGTTGGGCGTGGTTATTCGCTAGCTCCGTCGGGCACTCGCCCGGTGCGACATTTTTTTCCTCACAGCGCGAGCAGCGCACGGCTTCTCTCCAAACATGTCCGCTTTCGAGCCACTGAACCCTGAACACTGAGCTGTGTTTTCGCCACATTTCTTGACCCATGTGGTAGGCTATAAACTTAGATTTGCAACTGTTCGTTTTTAGTCATTTCACCAAGTAAATGTGTTGTGTTGAGAGCATTATTGAGAGAGATTAAAAGCAGCACAGAGTAGTAGGCTATCAGGGCTGAGAAGTAAAAACGGCTTTCAGTAAAAACAAGTTTGGTGAGTCCTTCATGTGCTGATGTGCGGTCGTTTGAGAGTGAAAGCGCACTCAGTACTGCACAGAGTTTCATTGCGACTTTTCACGGGCTGTTCTCACCATTGTACAATACATGCTGATCACTTTCTGAGTATAATGGCATCACCCCCAGCGCGAGGTCTACACGGTGACTCACGGAGACTCGCGGGGCCCCACCCCCACGGAGCTTTGCTCGAGTATAAGAGCACCTCTAGGCGGTCGCCTATGTCGCCTATATGTTCGAACCGGCCCTGAGCCTAGCCAACTGCATATGTGTCAACAATTCCAGCTCTGAAACAATATAAAGCGATGATAAACGTTTCCAGTCAATGCACCAAGCAAACAGCAGGACCGAGTGAGGGCCTGTACACAGTGCATAGGAGCAGCGGTTTACGTGAAAGGAAGGAATGGGAGATACCAAGTCCAGTCACCATACAGGTAAACCATAGATATAAATAGGGGAGTAAACACGAATTTTGGAACGAAAAAACGCATTTAAAATATATACAAAATACAAAAAATGAATGTTGTATAGCCCTCCCTAAAGCCAAAATAAAAAACACAAGTCCCTCCCCAGTACTCAAAAAAATATTTGATATCCCTCCCCCTTTCTGCACCATACCCCCCCTCTCATAAATAACGAACAGTCCCTAAATGCAATGTGGGGTATGTGGGGACTAAAGACACACCTTTTCAGGCTCCATCTGGGCCCTTCTTGATCTAACTTCTTTCTCTTTCTTAAAAAAATAAAATAAACTAAACTAAACTTGTACCACTGTTCCTTCAGAGGTTGTAGGTGTCATAGACTGTGTTGCATAGTTGATTGCTCTATTGCTGACAAAAATGTGTTATTGTAAGTCGCTTTGGATAAAAGCGTCTGCCAAATGATGTAATGTAATGTTCTCAAAAAATACTGTACAACAACATCAGCGTAACACAATAAAGGGAGAGAGGAAAGAAATATATATAAATGTGCAAATAGGGCATAACCATTGTGCGGAAACCTTGGGTATCAGTCAGTATATAAATGGATGGAGCTAGGGCTCTATCCGTTTCTCTGTCTCTCCCACTGTGATGTCATAAATCCCACTGACATGTCATAAATCCCAGTATTCTTGTCAGGTTGTAAATTAGACTGAGATGCTACTTCTTAAATGCAAACCAATAGCTTCTTTCTGGCTGGTAATTTATGTAACTTATGTAAGAACAGTAGCCTCTTTTGTGTTGGTCTCTATTTTATTTTGTGTTGTATTATTTTTGCTTATTTGATTGTCTTGTTTGTAAATGTATGTTTAACTCATTGAGTGCCAATGACGTTGATCGGCGTCAAATCAAATAGTAACGTGGAGTGCCAATGACGTCGATCGGCGTCAAATGCGTTTTTTGGCGGTGGGACGTGGATCAAAGCCTCATGCATCTCCTGTAAAAATATTGTAGCTATTGAAGGTGTATAACCTATTTTACGGACCCATTAGGTGGCGACAGTGCTCTCCAGATTAGAGAAAGGTGAGGAAAAACAGCAGAAGAAGCCCCGTGATGAAACGGAAACCGATGCTGGAGCCAGAGCCGTATAGATTGCTCTGGCTGGAGCTAACGTTAGCTGCGAACAGCAGTCAATCCGTGCCCACAACTGAGCCCCTCTGTCTCTGCTGCATAGTTTCTCCACACGATTAGCCACCAGAAAAGCAGCACCCGACGCCGAAGGGCCAAACCATTCTCAGCAGTCCGGTTTGGCTTTTCGGTGTCGCGCTGGGAGCCGGCGCACAAAAACGGAGCGCTCCGAAAATAGACGCTGGGTGCGTGTTAGGCTGTGTGTTAGTGTGGGGAGGAGTTTTGCAGCTGAGGGGGGGGAGAGGGGGGTGGGGCACGCAGGGCACCACACAACTACACCACGTCACTACATCAGAAAATATTAGCTTCAGAGTCAGTGAATGTGCTTGAAATGCTGCATTTCACAAAAGGCTGATTATCTCAGCTTCTAATTTGAAACGTCTGTTTTTGCTGAAAACAACCTATCTTCTCCGGCTGATAACTAAAGAACGGAAAATGGTATCAATAAACATTTTTTTGCTGATGATACAATAGAGTCTCCTCGTTCTTTGTGCGTGTTCGGTGTTTACATAGTAATATCACACAATATTCTGTGGGCCTCGAGAAATCACTGAAAACGCTCTGAAACTCTGGCACTGGGAGCGTCCGTTCTCCAAAAGTGGCTGGCACTCAATGAGTTAATGTTCTATGTGGACCCCAGGAAGAGTAGCTTAATGCTTTGCATAGGGCCTATGCAAAGCATTAAGCTACTCTTCCTACAAACTACAAAATAAGCCTAGTGACTAGGCTTATTTTGTAGTTTGTTTTCCAGGCTTTTTGAAACTTGAGCATAGACCTTTAACTAATCCATCATCAACCTACCGGCCACAAAGAACATGTCACACTCAACCTGTATCTGAGAGGTAGATGGTTCCAAATGATCTGGCTCTCCATCGAAAAGTTTAACATCTTTGTTGCCTGCACATAATACAATAGCATTAACCAACTAAAACAAGGTCAGGTGAACATCTATTATTGAGGTGGCGAGACCTGTTAAGGCAGAAAGTTCTTCCACCCTCTCTGAAGGCATTTTTACACTATCACAAACATCAGTTGCCGATGCTTGATTATTCTCAACATCGTCTCCTAAGTATTGAGAGCTGAAACAAGTGTTCATGACCTTGTTTGACCTAGGCTAGGGCTTCATGCCCCAGAAGTACTTATTATATTTACTTTAACAGGTTGAGTGTGACATGTTGTTTGTGGCCGATTGGTTGAAGGAACAGTATTTTTATACTAGTACTTTTATTTATTTTTACTTTAAGCACTTTACAAACAAAAACATTACATTATATTACAAAATATATTGTCAAAACTTATTAAATGAGTTTTAAAACTGTTATTAAATGAGTTTACATTTTTTTAACCTAGGTGGTAGGTAACTTCCAAACTCAACTGTACCAGTACAACATCACAAGCTCGAGTGTGTTCAGCAGTCATTTTGATGTAAATGTTCAGTTTAATTTAACCTGCTTGAGTGCCAGATATGAATGACGGAACTACAGGGGAAGTCCTAGAAATGCACTGGATGTACATGTGTGCTTTATGTTGGCAGAGAGGAGAAGACGGGAGGACAAAATACCATGTGCCATTTTTTATGTTTGGGTTAATCAGTGTGTGAGTGTGCCATAGTAACGTTTATGCACAGTTCCCATTTCAGCACATTGTTTTCAATGTCATTCCTTCATTTACAAAGGGTTCCAATGTCAAAATGGGACAATGTGTAACAAAGGGGACTTGGTATGTGGATGAGAGGGAAAGTCACCCCCCCCCCCCCCCCCCCCTGCAAAAAAACATCTCTTGCACACATTGCTACTGTGACCATGGCGATGAAGACAAGTCATGCAGATACTGGGGACTGCTGGGCCATTTCTGCTTGGTGAAGTCCACACCTGAAGGAAAATGAACACATGTACACACAATCCCAGTTAAACAGAGTACTGACATAATCATATCAGGATATAATGGTAACTGGTTATTGTGAAATTATTCTAGAGTAGACAAAGTGGCCATAGATGAGAGGTGATGGGAGGATTAAGAGGTTAGGGAAGTGACGGCTGACCTACAGTATCTGTGCAGCCTAGGTCCAGCCCATCTTCTCCCTGGCTGTGTGATTGAGGTCTGACAGCAACATCCTCCATGGCCGTGGTCACAATTGATGAAATGCTGACTCCATCATTGTGTCATTAAGCTGTAAACAAGAGGGAGAGAAATGTGTCAGTCATTTTGAATTGAAAAGTTACATGAATCAAGACAACCAACACAATTGAAAATACAGGCAGAGCCAGGCAGGGTCTTTGTAGATAAATACGCTGCCACACACTTCTAGTGGCTATGTGATTATTGAGAATTATCGTTTCTATGAGCAACATAGCCTACTTTGTTATTGTGTTTTTAAGACTATGCTGCATATTCTGCCTTCAACGTTATGACAATACAATAACTGTAGCTAGTAATAATGTTCACTTAAAACTGTGATGCCGGTACTAGCACCCATGTCCTGCAGACCAAGATCGCTTTATGACACTTGTATTATGTTCTCTCTTGACAAGATCCTTGTAGATTTGTGTTGTGTTCTCTCATCATAGCTTGGTCAATGCCGTTTACAATCTTTACAAGGCTAACCTTAAGTAGCTGGCTATACTGTCTCAGTAACGTTAAAAACAGCAACTTAACATTACCTGTTGATGTCAGCTGTGTCAGCTGACTCCCGCTGACGATCCTTCCAACATTGCATCCCTAAACTCATTCAAGTCTACTTTTACTTAATTAATAATCGATAAGACTTTATCACCCACTAAAAACTCTTGTGACGATTCACTGGCATTTAAACATGGCGGAGTGGGCCTTGGGCAGACAGATCAGGAGACAGACCAAAGTAACAGAGTCCAAGAGCAGAGGATTACCCAATCAGCGAATAGGTCCCGCCTTATGGTCCTGCCCCGTTCGTGTTGATTGACAGATGGCGATGTATTGGTCCAAAAATTAAATACGCAATTAAATAAATAAAAAACGCCATGAAATAAATAAAAAACACAATGAAATAAATAAAAACGGCAATTAAATAAATAAATACATTTATTTATTTAATTGCCGTTTTTATTTATTTCATTGTGTTTTTCATTTATTTCATGGCGTTTTTATTTATTTCATTGGCGTTTTTATTTATTTAATTATTTATTTATGATTTAATTTTTGGACCAATGTACTTGAAAAGTCATCATGAAATAGATAAAAGTGGTCATAAAAAGTCATCAAGAAATCAATAAAAGAGGCAATGAAAAGTCGCAATGAAATAAATAAAAATGCAATGAAATACAAAACCCAATGAAATAAATAAATGTATTTATTTATTTAATTGTGTTTTTATTTATTTAATTGGGATTTCTATTGATTTCATCGTGTTTTTATTTATTTAATTGGGTTTTTATTTATTTCATTGTGTTTTTGATTTATTTCATTGCATGTTATATTTATATCATTGAGTTATTTATTTATATCATTGTGGTATTTCATATATAATTGTTGGGCCCATATGCTTCCATATAGAGATACATGCAGAAAAATAATTAAATTTCTAGTTAGCCACTGAATTACCAAATTGATATAACTTTCAACCATTTTGAGCAACGTTGTTTCCATACATGCCACCAGCGTTGGCTAGTTGTTGATATTTATAAAGATATTGCCCCTCTAAAATAAATTATTTTTGAGGCAGTAGGCAAACTGTAATGGCGTCGATTTCCGAAGAAAATCTTGACTTGAACACAGCCAAAGAGTCTAGTATAGACAAGAGCATATGTCATTTCTTGTTTTTTTCCATAGGTATTTTCAAATCACTGTTCTGATACATATCTGGGGGGTTAGTCCCCCTTTAATGACATATCGAAAAGGAATTCCACTTTCCACTCCGCAAATACCTCTCTGCGCTGAGAGCGCAGCCGTAATCTCCGTGCAGAGCGCCCAGCGCAGAGAGGTATTTGCGCATAAGAGGTCCTTTTCAAAGCTCTTAGCGCAAGTAATTGCGTGCTGCTGACGATAGGGTAACGCCATCTATCCCACATTTTAGCGCTGAAACCTCCTGCTTTGGCATGGGGCAGCCAATGCCCAGTACAATTATCACAGGCATGCGCTTGTGTCCGCCCCCAATTTGCATTGCGCACTGCGTTAAATGAACGCAAAATTAGCGCTTTTAGGAAGATAGAGGCATGTCTTGACATTGTCTGAGATGGTCCGTTAGCGTTGGTTTGCAGGTTCGTAAAGTAAAAAGCCCTGTGTTCTATAGCGTATTGGTGGAGAAGCTGTCCTTTGTTGAGTGTGTCTATGGTGTGGTTGTATGTTGTGGGAAGCAGTATGTGGGATTTTGTGTGTTGACGTTTTTTTCTTCTTCAGTGTATTATTTAAAACGGGGACGTTTTTTTATTGGGGGGGACGTATGTAGCAGACTGTTCTGTATGTTAATCTCTACTCTTATTGTGAAGTCCGGAATAGGAAGTGGACAGTTGGTTCTCTCTGTATCTCTCTCGCCCCTGACCAAGTAAATGAGTGGCAGCAGCTCCCAACAACAAGCGGTCTCTGACTCATTATTCCATCACATAAACAATATATAAAGAACCCAAAATGCTCGGTTACATTATTATACATATACTATACGTCATCAGTGATGGTATGACATCATTGATGACATCACTGATGACAGGTAATTAGGGCAATCACCTAATTAAAAAATCCGGCTCTGTCAGGTCACCGGTCACAGGTGCTCTTTACACCCCCTGAAAGTTTCAGCCTGATCGCACGTACAACGGCATAGCTGTGGCCCACATTGCCAAATTAAGCCTTGACTTCAGGGGAAACTAATGCCAAAAAGATAAAGAAACAACAGAATCAAACAAACTAATTACTTAACCGAACTAGATAATCCCTACACAAAAATAAAGAACCAAAAGGCATTGCCTAGTTCTGTGTTCATGGTGATTGTGAGTGGGTTTGAAGAGTATTTTGCTATTGACATCTCAGTGGTTAATTAAACCCATAAAGCTGTGTGTATTTAGCCTATAAATACATCGGCTATAGCTAATATTCAAACAAATACAGAAAATGCAGTCATAAAAGTGTGATGCTTCATATATGTCCCTATGTTTATATTCTTCCCTACATTATCTGGGTGTGAAGCAACTGTAGCATGACTCAATTTCCCCTCTGGGATCAATAAAGTTATTGTGATTCTGATTCTGATCCAAGGCCCATATGGCAAATGGCAAGATCTGCCAAGACTTCCCCAAGGTCTAACCTTTAGCTGATGCCGGCTGCTAGCAGGCTGGATATCACTAATGAACTTAACAAGGAGCAAATGATGAAACATATTATCAACTTGAGAAATTGTGTTGAAATCCAGCAAAAGTACTTTCATTCTGACTTTTGTGTAGGATGTGATGTCAAAATAATGAAAAAGGGCATTCGTTCTGGCAGGCCCGTGGGAAGTGGTTTGAAGTGGTGGGTGCTGTGAAAATGACGTTCAAAATACAAAATAAACGGTAGGCCACTAGGCTACCGCTACACACTGTTATGGGTGGTAGTATAGCACCACCCAGTGGATGTTAAACAACATTACGTGAGTCATGTCGCTCCCAGCAACTGACAACTAGAGCTCCTGCACGTTCAAGTACACAGGTGTCTGGTCTCGTCTTTATAGCACTACACCACCACGAACCCAAACAAACACACGTAACGTCGGGTACTGGCTCATGGAACCAGATTTACATAATAAACGAAAACGATTATGAGAAAACTGCTACAGATGCTGTCGTACTCGCAAATCACAAGTAGGCTACACACACACACACACACACACACACACACACACACACACACACACACACACAAACACACACACAAACACACACACACACCTCTTTTCTCATGCGTAAAGACGCGCGTCTTTACGCATGGTGGTTACACAGTGCAGTAGGAAGGCTATATATAGACAGCTCATGTGCATTTAGACATACAGTAAATTAAACTGCACGGCGGCAGTGAATGAAAAAATGTCTTACCACCATGCTGATAAAACTCCAAATGTGCGCTTTCGCTCTGGAGTGACACTGATGAAATCTTCCATCATGCTTTTCCAGGACGTCTCTGTGAACATGGAGTAGGGTCAGGTGAGTCAGCCTCTCCTGGGACATGGTGCTCCTCAGCCAGGTTTTAAGAGAAACTTCTCTCTGAAGAAGCGACGGACAGGCACAAGCAGAGTTTTATGAGTTTCTCTACTTCTCCAAAGAGAGCTCTGGTTTGTGGATGGAGTTTTGAGAGATCTGAGGCGACATCCTGAACCCTCTTATAACATAAGGCCCATCATCACTCCCTCTGAACACGTCTCCCAACATCTGAAGATGAAGTTTCAGTCGGGCTGGGTCAAACTCCACGGGGGGAGAAAGAGAGAGAGAGACTGTGTGTCCAGTACTGTACGCAATCTACGCATGCAAAACAAAACACGCTGTCTGTCTCTTCACTGTAGTGTAGCCACGCCCACTTCCATTTATCAAACCACCGAGCTTGAAAAGAACGCTTAAATGCTTCGTCTCCAAAACGCCTGGCAGGAAATGCATGGTGGCGAGCTGACACAGTGTTAAACCTGCTCGTTGCTTCAGCATTTCTTCCTGCTGCAGCTCAGCTGCCACAGGAGGTTCAGCGCGGCCTCCTCCCCTCCACCACCTCTGTTAGCACCAGAGCGCCCCGGCCCCCCGGCTAGCGGTAGCGGGATAACATCACTGGCACTGCTACAACTTGCAGTCGCCTGCAGCAGTTGCATTGGCGGGCGCGTCTGAAAGTTTAGCCCGTGTGCTGCTGCCCGTTGCCGGTTGCGGCTTCGTAAAGAAATCGGAAATTCGACTTTGCTTATCCTTTTTTGACGCCATCGTTACAGGCTAGCTGCTCTCTCTGACTGCTCTCCTCTGTCACTCCTCATTCACTGTCAACTTCAAGTGGCCCGCCTTGTGTTTCGACAGCCGACAGGAACAGAACACAGAACAGGAAGTGTCGTGAAAACGTGAAACGTAAAATAGGAATAATTTCTTTAAACTTAACTACTTAAACCCATTATTAGCCACTTACTGAAGTCAAAATATTGTTAGAATGTGAACATAACCAACAAAAATGTAATGAAACTTTTTCTAAATGATTTCTTTTATTTTTTATTTGTAAACGTGCAATACTTCCAGCATCCACCAGAGGGTGCTGTAGCACCCCAAGCACCCCTACTTCCCACGGCCTTGCGTTCTGGCAACCATCTGGGCTGAATGGGATAGATCGATACTCTTGGTGAACTTTTATTTTTCCTATTGAATTGTAGCCTGACTATTTGTTGTTACAAATACATTTGGCATACTTTATTCTCTTTACATTGCTAGCCACCAGCTGCTGCAGCTATTCAGTTTGGTAGGAGGGGTGCGACAACAGCGGACAAGGGCATAGGTTTGACTTTGACATTGGTAGGGACACATATTGGGGAGATCGCAAAGCACGATATTTCTAGTTAACAATAATTAGTCTACATACTGTATTTGATGATGAGATAATGATAAATTGCATGTTGGCACATGAAAACACCACAAAATTACAAAGTAGAGAAGTAGACGTGTAGAAGAGAGAATTGTAGCATATACTTAAAAAGTGCTACAAGGCATTTCATACAGCTATTAACAATAATTACATATTGTGAATAGCTGATTCAGATACTGTGGTTAGATGCCCTGTGATCAGTAGGTTTAAAACATCCATTCTAATTCAGATATCTTGAGATGAAGGGACCCATTTGAAAATGGCGAAGCCAGTTTTTCCCTTGCCAAAATTTAGCCTTCACTACAGAAATTTGATGGGGTACATCACCCAAATATGTCATATTAATCACATTAGTAATGTTGCATGTGCAATGTGCATCCTGGATATAGTTTGTTACAATAGCGTTAGCTCAAATGCTAACGTTAAACAGTATGTGGATGGACAATGCTAACACCATTAGTGCCATGTTCTGGGATGTACAGTAAAATAAAAACACAGATTTGGGTGGTCTAACCTAGTTGGTTAGTTAGTGGAATATTGAAGTTTCGCCCAGAAAATGTCCGCCTTGCAAAAAAATTTAATCAAAGAAAAAAAGAAAAAAAATGGTAGCGACACGTCCTTAGTGTCCGTACCCAAACCTACGCCTATGACAGCGGATCAGACATTACAATGTCATGGGTTATGCCCAGTAAAGGACTAAAGCAGGACTATTTCGCAAAGGTGGGAAATAGACCAGTACTTTAATACACTTCTGAAAAGTCTTATTATGTATTTTAAACATTTGTGTATCACCCTCATACCCAAAAAGTCTGATAAGTGATAACCAGAAAACAGCAGTTTTCAGTGGAGTTTGTGCTTATTGTCTTGGCCGAATTGGATTATGGGAATCAGTACATTTTAGTGCAGCAAAGGAGGACACAGAGGAATAGAGAGACAGAGTGAAAGAGGGAGTAGACGAGTCATCTGAGGTCGAGGAAAACCAGCAGACACAATGAGGGGGCGGAGAGAAGAGAGAACCAGTGTGCAACACAGATAGCAAGAGATCGAATGAGAAACCACTCTGAGAATAAGTGCTCCATTCTCTCTGGGTGGGCCTGGGGAGGCAGTGACATTTAAATCATGGCTGTTTTACAGTATTGTGACTGATGGTATACACACAGTCACTCTCACATGCTCCAGCCTTGAGGATGTTTAGATCATCAGTCATAACCTGCTGACTTATGCTCTCTATTTCATTTTGTAATTTCTCAGAAAAGGATAATTCCTCCTTTTACCTCCTTTTTTTAATGTCCTTGGACTATTTAACGTTAGTGAATTGCCCAAAATGGTGATATCCCAGACCATATGTACAAAGGTACCAGGGGTTGCCAGGGTGCATAATGCATAGTTAGGACTTTGATACATATTCATCTGAAACAGTTTACACAGGTGTGTCCTTTGGGGTGTATTTTAATGTAAAAGTCACCTGTGGACAGGTGTTGAAACTTATCGTTCTACTATAAACACTTAACACTGTGTATCTGGTTGTTGTGCATACATGTATGTTACATCTCCAATGCTCTGTGATGTCCATATGAAATAAACTTGAACTTTGCCATCCAAGGAAAGTATGGCACATGGGCTATTGGAAGATGAATTGAGTGTTGAATGATCGTACCAGAGGGCCAAAAAGATCATGTTTGGTAGGTAAATTATCACACAAATATGATAATTATCGTACGTCTGGTGTTTTGGAAAGTTTTCTGCTGTACACATTGACTGTATATTATTATCATTACAGTAAGTACAGGAGCCCAAGTGTCGTCACAGGTGTTATCTAGATGGCATTTTCTTTGAACATGTGCATTATAACGCCACCTTATTCTCCATATTTCTGCCCTGGGGGCATGTTTTATTTAGTTTTTTGGGGGGGGTATTTTCATAAGAATCTTGAGTCCTATGTATTTTTTTTTACCTGCACCACGCTCTTTAATATCCCTGGATAAAGAACCAATATTTAGTGCGTGATTAATCATATTGAGAATCAAAGGTCCAAGTTGGGGCCAGAAAGTTAATCCCATCAAAACCTGGAGAACCCTAACCAAATTGTTGTACAGTACTTGCCTAACCCTAATGTTTTATAAAAATGTGTGTGGTTTGACCGGGAATCAAACCCCAGTCCTCAGATTGGAAGGCAAGGACCTTTCCTATTGTAAGATGAGATTTATTTTGTTAATCATTGTTTTAAGATGATCTTATTTTGGGTATGGTTTATGTTTACATGCTGTGATTAATGGTTCATCAGGTCATAAATATATTCTGTCTAGTTCTATTCTAAAGTAGGAACTATATATACAGCTTGGCTGTGTAGGGAGTAGAATGGGGGCGGAGTGATACCCCAAACAGGGAAGTGACCCCAAGCCGAGGGGCTTGGTGGCTGTTGTCATTGTGAAGTCGAACAATAAAGTTACCTGAAGTGATTCAAGACAGAAGCTCTCCTCGTGCAGTTATTATCCACGACCCGAAGAAATGTTTATTCATTAAGGAGTTAACGCTACACTACACCAGCGTTACACTATTAAGCCACATCCCCAAGCACACCGTGAGCTGCACCTTTTTCACTCCCTAACCCTAATCTTAACAGGAAAAAATTTGAACTTGCCATTTTCAGGAAGAAGCAGTTTTTCGCTAGGCATCAAGTTTACATACAAAGTCAATGTAAACGAGCGATTGAGCGTATATTCGCCCGGGAGAAAAATCGCTGGGCGTCCGAGCGACAGAGACAGAGCGATAGGGAGAAAATTTGCTCGTCGCCCGAGATGAAATATCCCAACTCGAGCAAAATTACGCTGGCATCAGTCGCTCGTTGTTCAACGCTGATTGGCTGCCATGTGAGAGTGAGCCCAAAGATCACACTGGCTTGGAACAAACCGCTGGTTTATTGTGTGGCAACAAACCGCATTGACAGCTGATTGACAGGCCCCCAGACCTTAGAGGTCCACATTGGTACTGCAAGTAACTCTGTTCAGGAACCAAGTTAACACATTTTTCTTCTCCCTTCCTTCCTCTACTCTTCTCCTTCCTTATGTTTGGTTTTGTGATGTTGGTAAATGTTATTGACGAATAACACGCATCAGTCGCATAATCTTAATGTCACATGTTCTAATGCATAGTATGTTCTAATGCATAGTAACGAGCTAGGTATGATTTAGAACTCTCTGCCCAGAGACCAGAACTGAATGCCTTGAAAGCCATGAACTATGCAACACAACTGTGACCTTCTCCTCAGAGTGGAATGACAGCCATGGACAGAGGAATGTACTTCCCTTTAACTTGCCGTAAGCACCGTGACCCTCACCACGGATACCCACGGCAAGGGGGGGATGTTGGGGATTACATTCTCTTATGGAACTATACATTAGATAAAATATGACTGAACCGTTCTCTCCAGGTTAAAACTACATTTTGACCAGGGCTGTAGTGGTGGCTAAACGCACGTAAACGGCGTTTACGTACCTTTTTCAATGCTCTGCAGCGTTTAGGCACCTTTTAAGATCGTTTACTCACATGTTTAAATCGTTTATGCACACTTATTATTGCACAAGTTTTAACACGTTCGCGTAAACTCCGTTGATGCGGAGACCACGCCAAGCACGTCACACACCAAAAGAAAAGAAAAAAGATTACTCATGGGCATGGCACTGACCAGGATCTCCGCGAACCGTAGCCTATTTTTGTGGAGCGCTCCGCGGGAAAGGCACATGGCCCCGGTCACGTTGGTGCCTTTATCGAGCTGTGCTTGCCTGCCCAGACAGCGCTCCCTTCAAACAACTTAACGGTGCCATTGTGCCAGCGATGCGCAATGCGCATTTGGAGAGCTGAACATAGGTAAGGTTGGTTAAAAATGTGTGTCCGGAGTGGGGAAAATCATATAGGCTCACCGTTTTACAACTGAAGAGTGAATCACTGGTGTAAGAAACATGATTGATTTCCCTCTGATCAAGTAAAGTTTGTAACATTAGGTGCGTGCGAGTCGACTTGAATAGTCCAGGTGCTAGGCTACTGTATAAAGCCAATATAATACGACCATGTTGAAAACTATCTAGAAACATACTGGTGTTTGTTGTGCCGAGATCTGTATAAATAAATATTGGCTGACTAAAATTTAGTGGCCAGAGTGGCAGAACTATACTTTTATTTCCATGTACAGTATGTTGTCTACCTATCCTTGCCCAATGTGTTTGTGGACAGTTTGGTATGGTATGCTATGGTATGGTGTTTATTCTTAATCCCCGAGGGGAAACATGGTTTGAATTATATATTGGTATTCAAGAATCACAGATTAAATCTGTCTACACACTTTTAGCTATAAAGCTGAAGCTGACAATCACAGTGTGTATGAGAGAAAGAACTATATTACTCTTCAAACTGTATATACTGGGTTCATACAAGGTCCTTTAAAGTAGGCTACCTACTGTATAATTTAACTTTTCATACCTGGAGAAATTCAACAAATGTTCAATAAATACATTTTATATTGATTGTTTAGGCCTAATTATTTGTAAAGTCACAACACATTAGAGATGTGTGTAGTTCATTTTGCTCTCAAATGCACCAGGTTGATGAATTTTACTTTAAAATGTAAAAAAAAAATCTTCCGGGGGAGAATCCCCCCGGACCCCCCTTGAGGGGCAAGGCCCATCCCATAGCCAGCTACTTTTTCTATCTGGCTGGCTACTCAGAAATGTGGGGGAACCCCCTGATATACCTTATAGGGCTATATGATTCAGATTAAGTTGTTCTATATACTCTCATATTTTGTCTTGTATATCGGTCACGGAAGCTTATTTATCCGCCGTTATAACACTGCCGGTGCCGTGTGAGAAAGCTGCCTCGAGTCAAAAGTATAGTTTACCCACCTTTTTTTTTACCACTACAGCACTGATTTTGACCTGTCCTGATCAAAGGCTGATCTAATGCAGGAGCCCCCTCCTCACATCCTGAGATCATCCATACTGAATCTAATCAGCACCAAGATGCTGATTAAATCATCCCTCAGGTGACTTCACACCTCTGAATGGTTCAAAGCACAGCTCACCACGGGTGGGGTCGCTCCCTCCCAGTCCCCAGACTGAAAGGAGCCGGGCCACCCCTCCCCTCGAGGGATCGGGGGGGCCCTAAGGACACTCCCTCCCTCTTAGCAAAAGAGGGTTCGGTAGAACCTTCTAACCAGACGCCATTGGCCAATCAGGTGTACGCCCACATCCACCGATTGGTCGAACTACCACAACAAAACCGCTGCACACAGCAGAGTTCAAGGAGCTACCAGAAGTTTGCAGGAGCCTCGAGAGGTCTTCAAGTCTCCATCCAGCTTCACCCATCTTCACGGGGAGGGGGGGAGAAAGGGGGGGGGAGGCAGACCGTGATGGGACCCTCCACGGCTCGCTCCCTCCTTTCCTTCCCCTCCAGAGGAGAGAGTTTGGGGTTTGGGTAAGCGCTGGGACCCGCCGCCGCTCAACCTCTCTCTCTCCTGAAGATCCGGGCATGAACCAACCAAGCTGAACGACCAGAGAGTTTGGGGTTTGGGTAAGCGCTGGGACTCCCCGCCGCTCAACCTCTCTCTCTCCTGAAGATCCGGGCATGAACCAACCAAGCTGAACGACCAGAGAGTTTGGGGTTTGGGTAAGCGCTGGGACTCGCCGCCGCTCAACCTCTCTCTCTCCTGAAGGTCCAGGCATGAACCAACCAAGCTGAACGACCAAACACACCTGCATTTTGACTCAGTCTAAACCCAGCTCGTTTTATTTTGTTTAGTTAATAGTAAGTCGCAGGGAGACAAGCTCTTTTGTGCCGTTAACCAGCCTAAGTGGCTTGCGTAAATACTGGAATAGTTCTACTTAATTCCAGTACAGATATTACCCGCTAGTTTTAGTAAGTCGCAAGGAGAGAAACTCGTTTGCGCGTTTTAACCAGTGCCAGAGGTTCGTCAACGCCGCCCCACAGGGCAACCAGGAGAAAAGCCGAAAGCCCACACGAAGCGCATCGCGGCCTGAATCGAATCGGCCGCTGGGGTCGTCGAGGATCCACGCTGCTACCTTGGTTCCACGACGGAGCCCGGAGGACATTCCACTCCTCCGAGTGGAATGACGTGAGACTTTCCGGTTAAATTACCTGGGCAGAGTTGTGGTTAGATACAATTGAAATGCATTTACGTGTTATGGTAACGTTGACTGAAACTGCTGTTATATGCTGTCAAGTGCTGGTTTACAACTGAACGTACTCTGTCATGCGCGGAGCGAGACCGGCGATGCGGCTGCTCGCCTCTCTCCCTCCGTGCTAATCTCTCATGCACCACAAAGCGATATGTGCATTACAATGCTAGCTATCACTTTGTCCTCAAACTGCACCCTCTCTCTCTCTTTCCCATTCTAACCTCCTCAGCTAGGAAACCCAGCTGACGGATAACAAGAATCGGCATTTATTGTGATTATTGTCCCTTAGAGAAATAAACACCTCCAAATTGGCTTTAAGCCTACAGCAGGCTACTCTCCTTCCCAAATTCGCCCATTTTGGTGGAGGAAGTAACCCCTACTCTCTCAGAGCCTCTCTGAGCCACCCATAGGCTAGGGTAACTCCAACCCCGCCTACTACTATCTGATACAGATGCAAACCCCTGCGACTCACACCAAAGTGACATCACAGGGAGCTGCCCTGTAGCCGCAGACCTCCAGTCTGTGACCCCTTCTCTCTCTCTCCCTTAAACCCCATGCACGCACACGCTTGTATATTGCTTTCCATTTAGGTTTGATTAGTTATGAGTTTCTTAGTTAGTAAATGTGATACCTTTGCTCGATGATCATTAATATTCAATATTGTGATTAAAAGGAGTCTGTTTTGCATAACTGCGAATCCTTGTGACTTTATTCATGCATATTTACATCTTTGGCAGAGTTGTGATAGATTTGAACTCGCTTACCTTCAACCCAAATGATATTAATCTGAGACATTAATATTTGAGACTAACTGTGATTAAGGTTGGGTCCTGCGCAAAGCAGGTGGTGCCCCTAGGTTAATCCTTATCAAGGATTTGACATTTCAATAATTTTATGAAATATTAATAATTTTCGGATTATTAATATTTTATTTTACCCAACTAAATTTAATCCAAACAACGAGCACAACAGGACTGAAGTGTTTTAAGTTGAAGAGATGAGCTCCGAGGGAAAGATTTGGAATATACTTTTCACTCGGATAACCAAATTATCCATCATTGTTTTTTCTTTCGGACTCCCAAACTGCCTGTTGGTGTATGAAAATTCTCCCCGTGGAGGGGCCTGTGGAAACGAGGAGCCTAAACACCCCACAGTTCACCCTTTACCTAAACACCTGCAAGATAAGGACTTTGGACGAGGCTGTATCCATAGCGACCGCTATGTTTTCGCTTACCATCCGGGAAGGAAACGGCCCCCTTTATCAGGCCTACTGCACACAAGGACATATGGACATTCCTGACCACATTCCGCTCACTCAAACAGACACGCACACACCCACACAATCTATCCTCCCCCTCTTGCCGTCTGGTCCTGCCTATCAGCCCTTGCAACTACCCACTAGACGCTCACCCCCCCCCCCCCCCCTTCTCTCGATCACAGCGTATTGGAGCCATGATACATGGATGCTGGGGGGGTTGGGGGGGGGGGATCTCAGTGTCTGTTCACAAAACATTACCTTTTCGCTTGGCAATAAGAGTTTTCCAGGCTAAGTAATCACTTTTCCTAAAAAAAACATAACTTCTATTTAACAGTACTGTAATAATGCAAAAAAGTACTTTTGCTCTGTGTGCATTGCATATACATAATGTGTGCAGTGTGTGATTCTCTTGCTAAAACAATGGTTTCTGAAACAGCTGTAACATGCAAATGTTCATGTGTGTCATCACTTATCTGTTCATAATTGGTGTCTTTGGAGGAAGTTCTGCTGTGAACCCTCCACCCTCAACTGGCTCGCGTCTCCGGCCGTGTCAGTCTCTCCCCGTCATTGACCAGCGCCTCACACCTTTTCTGCTCCGTCTGGATTCGCTTCGCTTGAGTCCTCTCTGCTGTTAAACTGTCCAGGTCGGTCAACCCACAGCGCATTGTTCATATACCAAGGGCAGATGTTGTCCTGCTGGCGTCAACCTCCGGGCCAAGCCTACGGATCGGAAACTCTACGGCAGTTATATATTCTTTTACAGCAAGCAAACCACTCATGATGCATTTCTGTGGCCCGTCACACCGGTGTGTTCAAACACTTACACGGAAGGGAGAGGTTTTACTCTCTCCCATTGCTGGCCGCTAGCTGCGGTGTTCAGGGCTGTAGTGGCTGCGGTACGGATGTTGCTGCCGGTTCCCTGGCTGAAGCCTGCCCGAAGTGCTGATGGTCTGCGCTGGAGCCTGGACTGCTGGTGGTCTGCAGTGCACTTGAGCCTGGCGCTGACTCTCAGTCTGCTGCATGGTGGTGGTGAGGCGCGGCCAATTCCAGGTTGAGACCTTTTAAGACACATTAAGAGACACTAGCGAAAGATTAAACTCCTCACATGATAAATGAAAGTGTATGTACCGTATTTCCCCAAATAATAGCCCGGCAGCAAATACGCGCCGGGCCCCTAATAGCCGCCGGGGGTCTGACCCCATTTTGCGTATTAAACGCGGGTCCGAGTAAACGCCGGGGCCATTATTTGCATTTTCTTAAGGTAACCCCGAAATTACTACGTTGCTGACAGCACTTGAAGGCAACACAAGTGTCGCGCAATACATGAAACAGCACGGAGAAACACTTGAAAGAAAACGCTAATCGACGGAGCTCAACTTACGTTACCAAAAGCAATGCAGGGAAATTGATGGCATGGAAGCATTTCCACGATGTTTGGATTATGTAAAGAGTTCTGTTGACAACGGCTACCGCGGTCTTCACTTGAACTGAAGTCCCAGATGAGCTCAAGAGATAGTGGCTATTGGAAATAGACACGTCAATGGTAAGACTGAAATTGTGTTATATTTATACCGATTACGTGCGTAATGATTGTGTGTGACTATGTTTAATCAGCACCCGCCGTGGTGTGTGTAGTGTTTTTGCAAGTTGTTGTAGTGTTGACAACACTGTGTTGTGTTTGGGATGTGGCTATGTTCAGACTGGTCGTAGCCTATTTGCTGGTGTTGATAGAATTGCGTCGGTCAACGTCATCTTATTTGCAAGTGATTGTTGCAGTGCTGTGTGTGTGTGTGTGTGTGTGTGTGTGTGTGTGTGTGTGTGTGTGTGTGTGTGTGTGTGTGTGTGTGTGTGTGTGGGCGCTACAGGGTAGGTAGCCACGGCTGATTGCTGATTTTTGGTATCCTCCAATAAGGTGTGTGGGCTGACGGTGGCAGTTGATGGGAGTGAGGACCTTTGCACTAAAAAACATGCTGGAGAGGAACTGTCACCGAATAATGGCCTGGTGCAGGTCGGTGCAAAAATAAATAAACGCCTGCAGCAAATACCCGCCTGGTTCTTTTAAACGCCTGGGGTCCAAATCGATTTTGCGTATTAAACGCCCGGGCTACTATTTGGGGAAATACGGTATGTATGTATGTATTGCTTCTGGCTTTGACAGCAATAGAGGAAAATACTGTCCCTCAACTTTTCCCCGTCATAATAAATGTGTTGTTGTTGTTTTCTGTGGTTTTTCAAAACCACTTAGACCATAACTTTTATACAGTCTATATCCCCTCTAAATGTGGCGTGTAGGTCTGCTTGAGATAAATGTGCTTTCCTGGTGTGTATTTTGACCCCTGCAAATACAAACCCATAGCTCCTTGTGAGCTTTCTCTAAACAACTGTGGTTTTGTTTGTGTGTGCGAAATCAAAACCAATACCCCCTTTTGGTATTACCAATAAAAACAAAACAACAACCAATCCCTCTTTTGTAGGCAGGAAATGGGTTAAAATAAAACCCACTGTGGATCCACATAACAAAATAAACAGCCCCGCTTGTCCCCTGCCGGCCGGCTTATCTACACACATATGAACGTTTAAGCCCCAAAATAAAAAGTTTAATTTGAACGTTTAGCCCCAAAACAAAAAGTTTAATTTGAACGTTTAGCCCCAAAACAAAAAGTTTAATTTGTGATTTTTCTTCCTCTCATTTTTCTCATTCAGAAATTTCTCATTCATTTCTCATTCATTTTTCTCATTCATTTTTCTCATTTTTTCTTCCTCAATGAGCCTCACTGCTCATTGACCGACACTCTCCCCTTTTTTTTTTTTTTTCTTGTTCAAAGGAAAGAGACCTTTTGAAAACAACTTTTCTTTTTTTTCTTTTTTTGTAAATAAATGGTAAGAATTTTCCCAATGCTTTGAATTTGTAATTGTATCCCTTCTATTATGACTACATATAATTTATACCTCCTTTTGCAAAACTCAGGTCTGGGTATGTGTTGCTTTACCTTTATACCTTTATACTGCAGTTTTAGACGCTAAGTAATACCTTTCAACCCGCGTCTTTCTGTTGTCCGTCGATCAACAGGGTGGTTTTTTTCTCGCTACCATGCATAAAACGAGTCGGCTCTAGTAAGCTCCCCTTACGCGTGCGCTCTAACCTAACGCAACGCCTCACCCTCTTCTGGATCCGTTATCCAAGGCGGTGAGTATATCCGAAACGGCAATAGTGAGTTTTATCTAATATTATCTCACGTAGGCGTCCCCTCTGGACCCCACACCACTCTCTTCTAGACAAAAGATTTGACTAAGGCAGTGGTTACATCCGTTTTTACACGCACACACATCCCCCAGACCTGTAGCTTTTAGCAGTAGTTACAATTGTCTATGTTTTAAAACCAATTGTATAACATTATTCTAAATTTGACAGCTACTCAATTTGACATAAAATTGATCAATCAACATTGCATTCAGTGTGTATTTGCCTCACCAGGTTCCGCAGATCACAGCGCTGGGCTACGTCCCTCCGCATGTCGACCCCTGCTCTCTTAGAATTAAGCGAGGTTTCAGGTCCAACTCTGGCAGGAGGTTATCACCAGTCGACATGCCAGAGGTCCGCATCCCACACGTGAGATCCCATGGACGAGCCCCCAAGTGTGATGGAAAAATTCACTGCAATGCCCTGCTGATTCATCAATAATGAGATATCCGTTTCAAGTCTTCTAGGAGGTTTTTATTTCACAATAACATCTCTGCAGAGAGGTCTCTTCCTGACCACGTTGTCAATGCAAGAGCCCCGAATCCTCGTTTTACAACACATCATATACTGAAACTATGATATCCGCCCCCCACCCTGGAGGGCAGTACTTTTCCACTTCTCTCTAAAAGTTCCACCCTAGTAAGTTTCCATTAAGCCATGCAGCTAATCTGATGTTCACAAGACATAACATCTCCAATCTATTCCCATAACAAGATACATGTTCTCACAGGAATATTCTGCAATGATGAAGAACATAGTTTACAAAATACATCTTAGAAGGGCCATAATTAATAATCAATCAATCAATAAACACTCGATCAATAATTTGCCATTACAGCGTTATTCCAGCTTTCATTATCGGTTGTTAGGTTATAGTAATGTTATGCAGACAAATAATGCAAAACAGCCGGCTAACACAAGTGGCTAATGCTAGCCTGCATCCGTTAAAACAATTGTGTATTAAGATAACCGATAACATAGCGGGAGTAACTAATAAGACACCTATTTTCTGAACTTACTACTTCAGTCCCCAACCAACGTTACTTCCTCGAGCACCTTTCTCAAAACAATGTCCTTTTTTATTGCGGTCCATCGATATGTCATGGTAGTTAACAGATCAAGCAGTGTTTTTCTGTTTTACCAAGCAGTGTTTTGTCTATGCAAATCTATAGATCTATAATATGAAGAGCCTGTCGAGCCAATGACCGCTTGAGACTGGCTGCCACAGCTGTCAATCATCCCTTTTTATATTGTCAAATAACTCATTAAAAACAAACTGATCAGAAAAATTACCACTTGTACAGGCATTAGCGTGATAACTATCTAAAATGACACAAACCACCTTTGGAAAAAAAGTATCTGACGTGTACTGTGATTGTTTCATTTGTCCATTTCCCCATCCACTAACATGGGGGAGGCGGGCCTTGTTGGATACAGCCGCCAGAGCGGCGATATAACATGCAACAGCTTCACTAAAGGGGACCAGATCCTCCGTCCATCTGTAATGAAAACTTTAAAGAATAACAAAAGCCCGGGCCCAGACGGCTACACAAATGAATTCTATAAGACCTTTAAGTCAGTACTATCACCCCTGCTATTGGACACCTACCAGTACTCCCTGGCTAGAGAGATCATTGCCCCTTCATGGAGAGATGCAACCATTATAGTTATACCAAAGCCAGGGAAGGATCCAACACAGTGCAGCTCATATAGACCGATTTCTCTCCTCAATGGAGATCATCGCATCCTTACTTCTATATTGGCCAAGAGAATTAATAAAATTATCACTCGCATTGTTCACCCAGATCAAACTGGGTTCATTGCAGGCCGATACTCGGGTAATAATATTCGAAGGCTTCTCAATATCATCACACATGCACAGTCTAGTGGAGAGGAGGCTATGGTCCTGTCTTTAGACGCAGAAAAGGCGTTTGACCGCATCTCCTGGAATTTTTTTTATTTCAAACCCTAAGTAGGTTGGGTTTTGGGGCCAACTTTATTAATTGGATTAGAATGTTGTATTCAAAACCACAAGCTTCAGTGAGAGTAAATGGACACACTGCGGACGCGTTCAACCTAGAACAGGGGACACGGCAGGGCTGTAGCCTCTCTCCATTATTATTTTCTTTGTGTATTGAACCATTTGCACAGATGATAAGGGATAATAATAGAATCCAGGGGATTGTAGTTGAGGGAGAAGAACATAAGGGGTCTTTATATGCTGATGACGTCTTGCTCTACCTTACAAATCTTTCTGAAACGATACGTGCATTAAAAGAGTGTATTAAACAGTTTGGCTTTTACTCTGGGTATAAGGTAAATTTGGACAAGACAGTGGCCATGGACATAAGTGGTGTGATTTCCCAAGTGGTTAAAGACGGTAGTGGATTCAAATGGCCGGCGATAGGCATTAAATATTTAGGAATTATCATCCCCCCTTCGTTAGATAGGCTATACCAGGCCAACTATGACAAATTGTTCAAAGACATCAGAAACGATCTAGACAGGTGGCATACATTGAGTGGAGATCATTCGTATGAATGTGCTCCCAAGACTGTGTCCCGTTTCATCTGGCAGGGGAAGCGACCGAGGGTGAGATATAAAACACTGCAACTTCCGAAGGGGGATGGAGGCTTGGCACTCCCAAACTTGCAATTGTATTTTTGGGCAGCTCAACTGAAGCCAATAACTGTATGGATAAAAAATGACGTAGATACTCAGTGGTTAAATATGGAGAAATCCACATGTCAATATGGGTTAGCAGATCTACCTTTTATGGGAGCATCCCTGAAAGATTGTAGAATGAACAGGTGGATTAAATTTACAATGCAAATATGGAGGGGTGTACAGAAAACGTACGGCCTACCCCTCTCCATATCAGCATTCACGTCTATTGGGTCTGTAAAAGACTTTAGACCCTCCCATCTGGATGCAGGGTTTAAGAACTGGTCAAGATTAGGGCTAAGTTACCTGCACCAGTTTTTTGACTATCTGAGGCTAAATCTGAAGTCTTCTGAGCAATTAAAGGAAGAATTCAAACTTTCACAGACAGACTATTTTAGGTTTTTACAACTAAGACACTTCCTATATAGCCACGAAGCTCTCGAAAAGATCAAATCCCCTAGGGCAATTGAAAGGCTGTTGATCAGTCTCCAAATTAATAACTCAGTGGACAAACCCATATCCAGCATGTACACGTCGTTTTTAACAATGGAACAGACGAACTCTTATTATATTAAAATAAAATGGGAAAATGAACTACAACTACAAGAACCAATTCCCACAGAAACTTGGAGTGAAATTTGTTCAGAGGCCCATATGGTCACCAGTTCAAACATATGGAGAGAGTTCAGGTGGAAACTTATTGTACGTTATTTTAGAACACCACATTATACAAAAAATGAATGCAAATGCGACAGGTGCATGCTGGAGAAGCTGTGGGGAAATATCAGCTAATTATGTCCATACATTCTGGTCTTGTCCAAAGCTCGAGTCCTACTGGGATGAGGTGTTCACAACATTGAATGAAGTTTTTGAAAATGAAATACCCAGGGAACCCATGGTAGCATTACTAGGGGTGATACCAGAATGTATTGTTGGACGATCACATATTTACCTTCTTCAGATACTGTTGGCTGCTGCCATTAAATGCATCACCATTCGATGGCTAAACCCAGAACCTCCTACACAGGGGATATGGCTACAAAAAATACTTCCCTGAATGAGAAATGCATGTGCATATGGTTTTTGGGTGATGTTTTTATTTTGTTTTTGTTTTTGTTCGTTTGTATGTCCGACGGGCGATATCGTACATGATGGCTTGGTTGATGTGGAGGTTGATCTTTTTGATTTGACTGCTCTTTGAATGGGAGTACATGTCTTGTGAATGCTCTGGTCCTCAAGGCTGGGGTGTCGCCCTGTTGTTGTTGTTGTTTTTGTGTGTGTTTGCTGATGTCTTGTATTTTTTCTGTTCCATTTGTGGAATAAGAATTATTGAACAAACAAACGATTTAAAACCATTTCATTTGCTATACATATGCCGAAGAGTGGCTGTGTTGTTGCTTTCACTAACAATAAACAAAAAACAAAACCGGATCTGCAATGTTTTTTTTTTTTATAGAGTAGGGGTGACACCGTCAATGTGGATGTTGCATGTAACCTGGTGGAAACTCATCAGTGGGCTGGGTACAGCGTTCATATAAGGAAAGTACTATTGTCGATGTATCTTGCACATTTTATGGCCGGCCGAGTTGAAATATATTGTCATGGTGTCTTTGGGTCATTTATAAACGGAATTAATTCTGTTATTTTTCTATAGATTTTTTTCTACTGCTATTTTACATTGAAGTCAACGGCGAGTGGCTTGTTTTCCACCTAAAACACAGCCTTGACGTTTTGCGAAGTACCCAGATGTGCCGGTCTTGTCTATGTTTAGGGGGCGTGGCTACAGTACATGGGGAAGGCTCAACCTATTACATAGATACAGTCAACATTTTGTGGGCGTTTGTGAACACCCACAACATGTTACTACGGCTGGCACGTAGTGGGGTAAAACCCCCCATATATCTCAATGGGCTGAGGACGCTGCTGCAGCTCTACACTACAGGATTGGGGATTCTAGAGCAGGTAGACGTCTGTTCAGATGTGTGTTTACTGTGGGGGTTAAATCCCCCATCATGTCTGCTTGGGCTGGGCTAGCAGCTAAATGCTAACTATGCTGAATGGGGAGAATGGGAGGATTTACCCCACCCTGACCACACCCCCAGCCACCTACCCCAGCGTCTGACAAGACATTGACTGTATCTACACAATCAAATGAGACCCCTGATCCTGAAAGTGATGTGTCCACATAGCTGGAAAAGTGAGTGGAATTCAGAGAGGTTCAGAGCGACAGAGAGAATAGAGTGAAAGAGAGAGTAGTGTGTGAGAGAGAGATAGCGACAGAGTATACTGTACTCCGCCCTAAGGTGTTTAAATGTTTCATCAACACACAGTCACGAGAGCGAGGGCCGCGAGCCAAAAATGACATCAATTTGTTGGGCGTGCCCCCCGCAGCCGCAGAGCGCTTACCTGAAGATTTTTCTAGCAGCGCGACCTCCGCACGGCTTCTCTCCAAACATGGACGCTTTTGAGCCACTGAGCCCTGAACACTGAGCTCTGTTTTCACCACATTTCTTGACCCATGTGGTAGGCTAAATTTTGATTTGCAACTGTTCATTTTTAGTCATTTCAACAAGTAAATGTGTTGTGTTGAGAGAGATTAAAAGCAGCACAGAGTAGGTTGAAACGGCTATAAAAACAAGTTTGGTGATTCATTCATGTGCAGATACTGTATACGGTCGTTTGAGAGTGAAAGCGCACTCAGTACTGCACATAATAGCATTTCATTGTGACTTTTCATGGGCTGTTCTCACTATTATCATTGTACAAGTAAAATGCTGATCACTTGGCTGCCATTCTGACTATAAAAGCATCAGCCCCAGCGCAGAGTCCGCACATGATCTGCGGAGGTCTGCCTTGCGGAGCCTCGCTCGACTATAATGAGACCTTTACTCGCTCGCCTGCTCTCTCCCTCTCTCTCTCTCTCTCTCACACACACACACACACACACACACACACACACACACACACACACAAACATTCCCGAGGTGACACCTCTGGCTCTGCCTAAATGTGCTGTGAGGTCACGCTAGGATGGGTGAAGGGAGGGATGGGGGGTTGGAGTGAGAGGGAGTGGCCCAGAAAGAGTGTCCCACCGCTGTGTGGCTTGTGTTGTTGTGTTTGGTGCCAGAAAAGCAAGGAGCTCCGAGCTGGAACATTATGCTGCCATAGCTGTTAGCAGTAGCGGCTCCAGCCAATTGTGGCTGGGGGGGCTAAGGGGGGGCTTAAATATTTACAGCAGGGGCTAACTTTTTCTACATAAATAGACAGTGGTTCTCTTCTCAACCTGTGGTACAGGTACCACTGGTGGTACGCGGGGGCCCCTCCCTCTCATACATTCATATGGTGGTAATTTCTCAGGTACTTGTGTAAAAAGGTTGAGAACCACTAATATAAGAAATAATAATAATAATATGATAGGGTGTGAATTAGGCTCTAATATTAGACAAGGAGGGCCCACTGCTTTTCCATTGAGAGCCAAATCCCCAACCCAACATTATGCATGTAAGTGCTTCAATGAGCTGAAGACTGACTGTGTATTTAGCCCTATGTCACACTGTATGTTGAGACTGATGAGTCCAGTTACACAAGGCTATATGCAGCACACACATTTAGATGGTAAATCAAGAGTTTATATTCACAAGTTACACAAAAGATTTAAAATGTGCTATATTTTGGAGACAAATTAGGCTAATCACTGCATATAGGCTATATGTAAATAAACAGTGCCACATACATAGGCACATCCATTCATCAATAGTCTGTGCCAGAGTAAAAAGAAATAGAACCATTCATAGATTGCACTATATAACAATCACGCCAGTGACAACAAGACTGTATAGTGACTGAGCTGGACAACAGGCGTTTTGATACTTTTATCAAAACGAGCTCAGTGGCCTTGTGGTCTGTGTCCACCCTGAGACTGGGAGGTTGCCGAGTCATACCAAAGACTATAAAAATGGGACCCATTGCCTCCCTGCTACAAACGGGGCCTGAAAGAGGCGCCCACTTCGCTCGTATGTTGTTGTGATCTAAAACAACAAACTTTCATGGGAGAACGACAGTTATGTTCACATTCACACCACACGCATGAGCACGGCGGCCAAAAAACACAACAGCACAGTAGGCAACGCAGTCTTAACAAAGCCATTATGTATATATCAAATATAAATTCCATGCCCTGCATGCATTGCCTACCTATTAACATCAGTGCGTTGTGCTGTCCAGTCCAGTCCAGTCCATGTACAAAGCAAAATAAAGTATCTCCTTTGTGATGGCCATCAACATAAACGCTTGATCAATATAAAGGCGCGCGATACTAACGCTAGACGCTTGTTTTATGTCCATTTTCCGTAGATATTGACATGTCTGTAGGAAGTTTAACTTCCGCGGTTTAGACTTGAGAGACGCTTTGCCTTGGAGATGGAGCAGGCCACTTTGAGCAGAGCAGACGGGAGGTCCTTCTATCACACCATGCCATAATACGCGCCATAATCACTTGCCAGTATGGGGAGAACCCCTCTATAAAAAATGGACCGGCCCGGTGCAGACAGCCACGGAGGTGTGTAATGCTGTGTTCAAGGATGCTGGGAATGTTCACTTCTATGATGTATTAGCCTAGTTTAGTTGTTATAAATTAAGTTTTTGTTTTTCTCCAAAGAAATTTCCAGGGGGGGCTTAAGGGGGGCTTGGCTAATTTCAGGGGGGGCTAGCCCCCCCCTGGCGCCGCGGCTGGCTGTTAGCTACGTTTGCTAACTAAGTGTTCGCCAGGCACAGAACGCTGCCCATAATAACTTTTAACCAGTTTGAGTCACGCTCTTTCCATAAACCCACCAGCTTTGATATATGTTGGCTATTTGTTAATATTAGAACAATTGTAGCTTCTTGGAGATGCGGGGAGACTGTCATGGCGGTGACTCTGTTTCTGGTATTTCCGCTCTCTGTGATGAATCCATCCATCCCATATGTCCATCCAGAAAAGTTCAGCCCTCTTGCAAATTTGCTGGAGACGTACGTCATAGTAAATAGTAACTATACATTTTATTTATATGGCGCTTTTCACAGACAGGAGTCACAAAGATGCTTTACATGTACAGAGATACATCTATCTATCTATCTATCTATCTATATAAAAGGGAGCTGGGGCTCTGTCTGTTTGTTTGTTTTTCTGTCTGTCCCACTGATGATATCATCAGTGATCAGACAGACACGCACACTGATGACATCAGTGATACTGTCATCAGTGATGTCATCAGTGATGATGTCATCAGTGTTGTCATCAGTCTGAGGCTCACGAGAGAGACAGAGGAGGCTCACGAGAGACTGGGGAATGAGAGAGGGGGGGGAGAGACTGAGGGAAAGGGAGAGAGACTGAGGGAGAGGGAGAGAGAGGGGGGAAAGACTGAGGGAGAGAGATAGATGGGGGGAGAGAGAGAGAGAGAGAGAGACATTGTGTGCGCGCCAATAGGGCAGGCAAGGCCACACAGCAGCCAAGCGGCGGGCAAGGCCGTGCAGCTGTCGAGCTGCGAATGCGAGGGCCAGCTCGACGAGCTGCAGGACGGGCGAGGCCGCGCAGCAGGCGAGCCTAGGAATCGAGCGCGCGTAACGCGTGAGATGCCTAGTAAAAAAAGAGGGCACTAAGCCACATAAAATGACAAAATGAAAATGCAATACACAACAAATCATAATGCAAACAGGACATTAGAAGAATAAAAACACAATAAACAATGACAATAAGATTGCATAATGCAGAGGGCGAAAATACGCATGGTACATAAGTGCAAGACAATAAAAAATGCAACTACAAAATGCACATAGGCAGTCAGGTAAAAGCCTGTTTTAACAGATGTCTTTATGTGAGTCTTAAAAGAGCCATCAGACATAGATGGGCAAAAAAAAAAAATCCCGCCAGAATTTTTTCATCCCATTTTTATCCCCCATTAGTGCTAATTTTAATTTATTTATCCTGGTTGCTGCTCTACCCTCTGCCGATTTGAGGAGAGCCGAAACTGGCTCCATGCTTCCTCCGAGACATGGGCAGTAGCCAGCCGCTTCTTTTCACCTGATAGGGGAAGCTTCACTGGTAGGACATAGCACGTGGAGGATCACGCTATTTCCCATGAGTTCCCCTCCCTCCGAACAGGCACCCCGAATGACCAGAGGAGGCACCACTTCAGCGACCAGGATATTGCATGTTTTTGGTGAGGGCTTTCCTATACAGTATGAAGGAAATCCCCAGGGGGCATGGGGAGAACATGCAAACTCCACACAGAAAGGCCCTTTTGACGACCCTACCCGGGCAGTGGACACTCGAGGACATGCGGACGGGCACGCACTCCTTCAGTGCTCACAGTGTCCCAGGTGGGAATCGAACCCAGGACCTTGTAGCTGTGAGGCGACAGCGCTACCACTGCGCCGCCGCGCCCCCTAAAAAAAGTATTTTGATACAAATTACAAATACTTGCTCAAAAAATGTATCACAATACAAATACAAAATACTGGTCCGAAAAATGTATTTGAAATACAAATATGTATTTTGTATTTTGAAAATACATAAAAATACATTTGATAAAAACTGATAAAGAGCTGCAACAATAGTCAATTAATCGATTCATTGCCAAATATTACATTATTTGCCTATTTTGATGATCTAGTCATCATTTTGAGCCATTTCTTTAAATGTCCTAATTCTCTGATTCCAGCTTCTCAAATGTGAAATTTCCTGGTTTCTTTAGATGGTAAATCATCTCTTTAGTCCTCTGTGACAGTATTCTCCTTTAGTTTAGTTTATTGTTTTGTTTGACAGGACAGTGCACATTAATAAAACACTTTACACATATAGAATCATCCACACATGTCAACAGTAAATGGATTAGCCAAAGCTAGTTTTCACCCGCAGTCCTCGTGACATAAAGAACTAAAAACTACAAGGTAACTACAGGAATAAAAACAATACGGAAATAAGAAGCAATACAGGAATAAAAGCAATATAATAAAATAAAAATGCACAAGGGATAACAATACATACACAGGATAAACAATACACTCAAACAAGATAAAAACAATACAGTTAAAATGCGCAGGAGACAAGATCAGTACAATAAAGTGCTGATACAGTACAATAAAGTGCAAAATCAAGAAAATTATGAGAGGGCTATTAGTTATTGGTTATGGGTGCAATGTTGGTTAGTTTTGAACCATTCCTTAAGTTTATTTTTGAAGGTGGGGTATGTGGGGCACTCCCTTACTGCGAACGGGAAACCGTTCCATACCACCCACGATGGACAAAACGTTTCTCCCAAATGCAGTGCGTCTGTGGCCCAACTCACAGTCTCCTCTTTGACATGCCCTGGTGGTCATGCCCTCCACGGACCTCCGCTTAAAAAATTCTCCCAGAGGGTCTTCCCCGGGTCCTATGTTCCTCGCTCCCGAAAAAGGGTCCTATGTTCCCCGCTCGTATGCGTAAAGTCGGCGAGTGCAAATCACAATATCTCGAGGTTGTGAGACTTCATTGACAGACTGCATGAGGGAAACTCGAGTCTATAGGCTCAGATATATGCACACATTCAGCAGCAGGAGCAGCAACATGCTATCCATAATATTACATTTTTCAGAGAGAGAGAGAGAGAGAGAGAGAGAGAGAGAGATCAATATTTGCAACATTCACGCAGCACAAATCGCCTCTGCCTATATAACCCACAGACATGCACAAGTTCTGTAAAGCCATTCAAATAAATTGTTTAATTTCGCTTTCCTCTGCAACAGGCTACTTCCCACAGGCTACTTCGCAAGCATAATGGGCGAAGAAAAAAGAAAGCGAAATAATAAGTGTTATATCACTACGTGGCCGATTATGCTTCTCTAGCCTCTGTATAAATGTTACAAATTGCTAGGGAAAACTTTCTTATCGTGGCATTGTGACAGGAAAACATGAGGCATAGCCTACTGCGCCATAGCGCATCGCAGAAACTTTTGCAAGCCGAACCCCATATTTTCAAGATGAGCCAGAGAGAGCCAGAGACCCGAGGCAGCAGGTGCACTGTAGTATGGAGTCATGCTGAAAAAGGTGCGCTGTCTCTGGGCAGTGGGTGTTGGGTGCTGGGGGTGAAGTGAAGGATGGTTGTGGAGGCGTCCGGCGGTGCGCTACTCGCCGACTTTACGCATACGAGCGGGGAACATAGGACTCTTTTTCGGGAGCGGGGAACATAGGACCCGGGGAACATAGGACCCTTTTTCGGGAGCGGGGAACATAGGACCCGGGGAACATAGAACCCTTTTTAGCAGGAGCGGGGAACATAGAACCCGGGGAACATAGAACCCGGGGAACATAGGTACGCTCCCAATCGGAGTGGTTTCTGATGAGAATAAAGTAACAACGCTACGTTATGTCAGACTGTTCTCATCCCCATGCCAAAGCCCCCGCCATGAGAGGCGAGGAACACTGCTGCTGCTGCTGTGCGCGCCCCCGCGGCCCGGAGCTTGGGGCTCGTGCATGAGCATACAAGAGGGGGAGGCGGCCATCAGCACCTGACTGGCCGGGAGAGAGTGCTTCCAAGTCGGACTGATAATATAAACAACATCATTTGAGCTTATCCAGGTAAGATATTAATAAAGTAATGACACATTCAGCGGGAAACTAACTAAAATTAAGACATCTGCCAACTTTGACGACATTTGGTTCAGTATTTTAAGAGCAAACAGGTTTTTTTAACTTCCTGAAAAGTTGCTGTTTTGGAGATTCGAGGTCCTGCCGCGACAGCGACGATATATTAGTTGTGTCTCTCTAATATGATACACTGGTTTGAATATGCAGTAAACCGTTTCATTTGCAGCTATAGGACAGTGCATGCAGTACCTAATCATCAATTTATATTAGTAATTTATCTCGGGGAATTTCCACCAATACGAGGCTTTATTAGACAAAGAATTTATGTGAAGTCTGACTCAAGACCCACCCTACTCTGCCTCTGATTTGTGGTTGACTTTGGGGTAGAAGTGACATGTCACATTGCGTTTGTTTTTCCACAGTTTAAACCTGTGTCAATGTAAAAAATGTATCAATTTGAGAATAGAATGTATATATAGAAAGTATTTTATGTATTTAAAATACACAAAATACAAGGTCTGAAAGTAATTTGATACAAATTACATCTTATTTTTCTCGGTCCAGCCAAATACAAATTACAAAATACACAAATGTACTGTATTTGAAATACATGCAAATACTGCCCATCTCTGCCAACAGAGTTGGTGGGCCTAATAGAAGAGGGCAGAGAGTTCCACAATTTAGGGGCAATGGCCGTAAATACTCTGCATGGTGCATGGGGATGGATAAGACAGATTTACTAAGAGAGGAGAACAGTGTATTACAATAGTCTATATGTGATGGGATAAGGGCATGAATGAGCATCTCTAGTTCTGTAGTGGAGACTACAGATCTGAGTTGAGATCTGATACACCGTCTACGCCAGGACATCAAATTATGCTGCTAAAATTGGGTATTAGCATTGATAGTACATATAGATCTGGATATAGTGAGCGTGACGTCACCCATTGGGTTTTGATGGAATGAAATTAGGCTTGAATCTCCCGTTTCCGAATTTGTGTCACAGGCTTGAACTGACTGCCATCTTGTTGTTCGCTTCTGGTTGCTAGCTTGCTCGCTGGCTGGCTGGTTGCAGTGGTGAAATGGTCCAGGAAAACGAATATAATAACTTTTAGCCTGAAGGTATGGGCAAGTAGCAGTCCAGCCAGCCGACCACCGTCTTGTCCGGGGCCTGGGAAGAGACCATGGTGTGGTGTGAGCCTGGTGTGAGCCTCCAGCCCGCTAGCTGCTGTTAAGCCTCCACAAGGTAAACTGCTATTATACTTATTAGGGCAAACTCTAAACTTTATAACTGAGGTGGATTTGATCGCGCACTTGGTGCTCTGCTATGTTGGACTGTTTGAGTGATGCTCATGTTTGTAAGCTAACGCTAGCTCGATTAGCATCGTGTGCTAACGTAAACATGTGAGCAAGGTGGCGAGCACCGTTGCTATACTGTAACTGAAATTTGGTGGCGTTAATGTTATAGTGATTAATATAACACGCTGTCATTTGTTTCTTCAAGGGATGGCTGCCGGAGTACCATGGTGGAGCAGGAACAGCAAAACACAACAGAGGCACATTGTCCCCTGGTCAAATGATTTGTGAAAATAAATGCTACGTTTTTATTCCCATGTGCATGGCTCATTATATAATTTTCTGCTCTCCGGAGCTTATAATCGTAACGTTAACATACAGTACTGTGAGAATATTGCTGATCATCAGTTGTTCAACCTAGGAGGTCCCTGAAGATCATCAAAGACACAAACCATCCCCACAACAGCCTGTTCTCCCTGTTACCCTGAGGGAGGAGATACAGGATCCCAAAAGCACGCACAAATCGCTTGAGGGACAGTTTCTTCCCGCAGGCCACGAGACTCCTTAACATACACAAATAGTGTAGTAGCTGTACTGTACCGTACTGTAGCTGCTACCATTATGTATTTAATTGTATGTTTAATTAGGTATATGCTATTTGCACCTGTACGTCAAATACGTCGAATTTAAAATGTTTAAGCACGTCTAAAGTATGCACATGACATGTGTTGTGCACCTATGTGCAGTGAATATGCCACTGTCTCTGACTTGTCTTATCACTCTACTGCCTTATTGCTTGTTGTGTCTCTTGTTGTTTTTGCACTCATATGCCCTGTTATATTTGTACTATGTTGTAAACTGAGTCCACAGCACAAGAATTTCACACGTGATACTTGTACCACGGAGTGACAATAAAAATATTGAATCTTGAATCTTGGATATTGCAATAACGTAAGCCAAATGCTGACCATAGACTGTACAATGCTGACAGATTTGAGACTTTGAGAGATTTACTTTGAACCATTTGGTATGTATCTGCCAGTGTGCTTTTGTCAATAAACATTGCCAACAAAGAACCCTGTGTAGGCCCTACACAACAAGGTTGTAGGCTATGTACTAAGGTAAATCATGTACCCGAATGTACCGCAAATATCACAGAACGAGCCCATTATAGTTGCCTGGTCAGACCAGGCAGGTTGTTAATAAGATGTGATATAAAGATCGTTGATGTCGAGTGAACCAGCTTGGACCAAATGACGAGAGGAAGAAGAATGTGAAGATGGAGAACCAACCGACTGCTTAAAATCAATGAATGCTTTATATTTATTGAAATATGGTTATCTGTAACAATTCGGCATACACATAGGGCCCTATTCTCCCACAGGCCTTCGGCGTAAAAACTGGCTTTAAACGCAAAAAACGTGCCTTGCGCCTGCCTCGGGAAGATATCAACATGGCTTTAGGCCCCGAAATGCGCTTTAGGTGAAATGGGCGTGGCGCAGTCCCAGAATGGGCGAGAATGGGCGTTTCGGCCTTAAATACCGGCCTAATGATATCTTCTCTCCTGGCGTTAATTTAGCGCTTTGCGCTTTTGAAAACCAGGCCTATTCAGTGCGCCAGTTGCGCGGAGCGCTCCTCTGCCTCTCCTCTGTCACCCTTCTCTGTGTCACTCCCTCTCTCTTGCTCATCAGTCTGACAGGCACAATACAAAGTTCACCGGTTCTCTCTCTCTCTGACTCCCTCGCTCAGACAGACACAACACAAGTCCGATAGAAAAAAGAAGTTGTTATACTGTACATAGTATAACAACATGACCGTTTTTTCTAACATGACAGTTTTGAGCCTGTGACATTCAGAGGGTGTTGCATCATCCTACCTGTGCAGTGAAGGCAAGAGAAAACGAGATCATTCTGTTCAAATATTCACTGCCTGGCGTCCCTGCAACAGCCACACATGTGAAATGTCCCAGCATGCATTGGGCTAATTCATTTCGCTAATAAATAGCAACCAAATGAGCCGAAATAGATATAAAGGTAGATCTAAATAATGTGTAATGTGAACACAACCTGCAATTGTAGAACATTTCAATATTGGAGCAAATAAAACATCGAAATGAAAACACCACCCTATGTGAAACATATGTCATATTGGGGCTATATATATCCCTTGTAGATTTAACGTGACTTAGATGAGTGACAGGGTAACGCGGTTCTACTGTCATGTCCTACTGTGATGTCCGCTCCAATAAATTGGCTCTACTTCACATTTTAGTTTTACAATAAAAACACATTTATGCAATGACTTTACATAATGTAGGCTATATTTATGTGCATCATCCTACCTGTGCAGCAGGGGAGAAGAAAAGGTAGCAAAACGATATCAATTCTGGACAAACTTTCACTAATCTCATCATAGGGATAGGCTATATTTTTCTAGCTGATGCGTTTAGAACATTCTTTTCACTTTGATTTTGCTATAGTGTAGCGTATTTACATGCTTGCAGTATTTAAACTGCAGTTAGATTGGTTTGAGAATAATATGGAATAATAGCCTATATATGGAGACAGACAGAGGGGATAAAAGGGAGGGGGGGAGATCAGAGCCCTCGGCTTTTCTGAAGCCGGACTGGATCGCTCCGTGGAATTGGAGCTGAAAAGAGAAGCATGTGATTCATTTACTGCACTTACCCAATGAGCAGATAGTGCATAATTTTATGCTTAAAAGGCGTGGTTGTAATGCTTTAAGGCTGCGTGTAGCGCCGATACCAAAATATCAAGTGCGCTGGTCCACGCCCACTACTCTGGTCTCGGTGGAGCGTGGGATCTGTCTCGGCAGATCGTCAGCGGTTTGGGGAGGTTCGGCGGGGTCCGGCCTACTTCCGGTCTCCGGGGAGTCCAGCAGTCGAGCGGCTTCGACAGACCCCTTACTTCTAGTTACCTATACAGGAAGACAGAATGAGGAGGAGACAGAGAAATGGAGGAGAGAGAACACAAGAGGGTGGGGGGGAGGGGCGCAGAAGCGAGAGCCAAGAGGAGACAATGGGCCAGGTGAGGTTATATAGGAGGTTAGGTTCACATGGGGAGGCGTGGCTTGTGAAGGCCTGATTGATTGCGTGGTCCTGCTCCTGAAACTCGCTTAATAAGCTTCCATTCACTAGCAAGGACCACACAAACAACCAGGAACGTTTGACCATTTATTTGAATGGATAATGAGCTCCGTCTCGGCGGAGTATATGGGCTCCATCTCGGTGGAGCGTGGGATCTGTCTCGGCAGATCGTCAGCGGTTTGGGGAGGTTCGGCGGGGTCCGGCCTACTTCCGGTCTCTGGGGAGTCCAGCAGTCGAGGGGCTTCGACAGACCCCCAAAAACCTCCAGTTAGGTGAAGAGAAAGGACTGAGCAGAACAGAGATCTTTGAGATCTGATCGTAAATATAGGTAAGTATAGGTAGGTCTGGGAGGACCAGCGGCCCATGAGTTTGATGAGGTGTTCCGGGGTGCCGTTGCGAGGGATGAAGTGGCGGCACCGATTCTGAAGGAGTGTCCGGAGTAGTGGATGGGGGAGATACCGGATGAGGAGAGGACAAGCCGGAGGTGATGGTGGAGTCAGAATCCAGTGGCCAATTGGCCGGAACTGGAGACGAAGAGAGGATCGTGGGTGTACAGCTAGATGATTTCAGGTAATTTAGGTAAGATGAGAGGACCTAGAAGGATTCGGTGGTAATGGGGCTTTGAAATAGACATCATCAAGGTGTCTTCTGAGTGATGATGTAGGTCGGACGTGCAAACATGGCGGCGTGGGTTGAAGAGAAAAGTCCATGCGGTGAAGTTGGATCACCGAAGGAAGTCAAAGAAGGTTCCTTCAAGGTTCAGGCTATGCGAGGAGTGTCTTAGCCGGAGCAGTACGGATACGTGTTGAGGCAACACAGTCTCACAGAAAATTGTATAATAGCAACGTTTTGGACCAGCGTTGCTATTTTACAATTTCGGCTCGAAAATTGTAAAATAGTAACGTTCTGAGATTTTAGGGTTAGGATTAGAGTAGGGGGAGGGGTTAGAAACAGAAAATCTCTGTAAACCACGCACAAACCACGCCCACCGCTGTAGACACATACGTTACCATTTTACAATTTCTGAGCCGAAATTGTAAAATAGCAACGTTGCTCCACAAACGTTGCTATTTTACAATTTTTTTGGAGATCGGGTTGGTTGAGGAATGTCGTAGCCGGAGCGGTACAGATAAATGTTTGAGGAGTGTCGTAGCCGGAGCGGTACGGATACATGTTGAAGAGTGACGTAGCCGGAGCGGTACAGATACATGTTGAGGAGTATCGTAGCCGGAGCGGTACGGATACATGTTGAAGAGTGACGTAGCCGGAGCGGTACAGATACATGTTGAGGAGTGTCGTAGCCGGAGCGGTACTGATACATGTTGGGGAGTGTCGTAGCCGGAGCGGTACTGATACATGTTGGGGAGTGTCGTAGCCGGAGCGGTACAGATACATGTTGAGGAGTGTCGTAGCCGGAGCGGTACAGATAAATGTTGAGGAGTGTCGTAGCCGGAGCGATACAGATACATGTTGAGGAGTGTCGTAGCCGGAGCGGTACTGATACATATTGACGGCAAGTCGGAGGTGAGAGGAAGGCGGCATGACTCTCTGGTTGCTTCCAGGCGAAGGAGACCACTGCGGAGAGAGGCTACTTGAGGGTGGTTAGAAGTTAGGCTTAGAATGCCGGTTATGAGTTTGACGCCACTGATATGAGTCCTGACAGTTGAGTTTGGATTGCCGGACGGAGCGGGCATAGGAGGTGAAGCTGATCAAGGTGAATAGGTTGAATGTTGGGAAGGCGATCTTGTATCGGTGGTGGAACTGGTGGAAGCTTTTCCAAGCTGACCAGTATGATAGCGGAGTCGAATGAGACAGGATGAAGGGGAGCAGTGCAGGAATTACACGTTAAAGGTCAATACTGAATAAGGAGGAGGCGTTGGATGAATTTCGACCTGAGGAATCAAACATCTGAACTTGTGACCATTCATGGCCCCACGGAATCACGGCGGCTACTATGGGGTAGATTTCATGAAGGGCGGAGAAGGTGACCTGACGCGTGTTTGTGAGCTCTGGGAGCAATGCTGCCACGAACCATCTGTCACCGTAGAACCCCCAAAACCGATGGAAGGAGCACCTTTAGTGAAGAGGCCGATGTGGGCAGGCAGGGGAGGGATACAACCTGGCCCTCTTGGCGGCTGCTGGATGCACGACGATGGCCGACTGCATGGTGACATCCAGGCTGATTAACAGAGACGTTAACTGGCAACCCGACTCCGGTTGCAGAATGGAATCTTCTGAGATGGAGGGGAAATTGGTTAACTGGCAACCCTGCGTCATTTGTCGAGATGAAGGGAAACAGGTTAACTGGCAACTTGATGCCATTCGTCGAATCAGGAAGCCACTGAGATGGAGGAAATTGGTTTAACTGACAGCTCTGTGCCATTCGTAGAACTGGGAGGCTGCTTGGAGCGTGGTGCTGGTGCTTTGTGACATTGCGTCTTGCACCGCTGTTGTTAAAGCTACTGAAATGGTGTTGTGATTGTTCTGGTGGCTTGAGAGCGAGGGAGTGAAAAGGCAACAGGGGCACCGACATCCTGGTGCCGGAAGCTCTGGCTGTACAGAGCTTGAGGGCGGCTTTAGCTCAGGAGGTAGAGCGGGTCGTCCAATGATGCAAGGGTTGGCGGTTCGATCCCCGCTCCCTCCCAGCTGTTAATCGTTGTGTCCCTGGGCAAGACACTTAACCCTCCTTGCCTCGTATGATTGGTATGATTGGTATGAATGTAGACATGAATGGTATGATTGGTATGATTGGTATGAATGTAGACATGAATGATGGTGGTTCGGAGGGGCCGTTGAGCGCCAATGTGTGGCTGCCACGCTTCTGAACCACCGGTACGAATGGTGTGAACGAATAATCATCCTGTGTCAGCGCTTTGAGCCTTGGAAAGGCGCTATATAAATCCAATGATTATTATTATTATTACATGGGCTGCTGTGGGCGTTGTCATCCTGGCGTCGGTTCCCCCGCTAAGGTCGGCTGCTCCTGGTGCTGGCATCCCTGCGTCAGGTTCCCCCTCCAAGGTTGGCTGCTGTAGGCGCTGGCATCAGGTTCCCCCGCTGAGGTCGGCTACTCCTGGCGCTGGCATCCCAGCATCAGGTTCCTCCTCCAAGGTCGGCTGCTGTGGGCACTGGCATCGGGTTCCCCCGCTGAGGTCGCCGGTTGGCATCCTGGCGTCGGGTTCCCCCGCCAAGGTCGGCTGATGCGGGCGCTGACATCCCGGTGCCAGGCTACCCCGCCAAGGTCAGCTGCTGCGGGCGCTGGCATCCTGGTGCCAGGTTTCTCCGCCAAGGTCGGCTGCTGCGGGCGCTGGCATCCCGGTGCCAGGTTCCCCCGCCAAGGTCGGCTGTTGCGGGCGCTGGCATCCCGGTGCCGGGTTTCTCCGCCAAGGTCGGCTGCTGCGGGCGCTGGCATCCCGGTGCCAGGTTCCCCCGCCAAGGTCGGCTGCTGCGGGCGCAGGCATCCCGGTGCCAGGTTCCCCCGCCAAGGTCGGCTGATGCGGGCGCTGGCATCCCGGTGCCAGGTTCCCCCGCCAAGGTCGGCTGTTGCGGGCGCTGGCATCCCGGTGCCGGGTTTCTCCGCCAAGGTCGGCTGCTGCGGGCGCTGGCATCCCGGTGCCAGGTTCCCCCGCCAAGGTCGGCTGCTGCGGGCGCAGGCATCCCGGTGCCAGGTTCCCCCACCAAGGTCGGCTGATGCGGGCGCTGGCATCCCGGTGCCAGGTTCCCCCGCCAAGGTCGGCTGTTGCGGGCGCTGGCATCCCGGTGCTGGGTTTCTCCGCCAAGGCATCGGGTTCCCCCGCTGAGGTCGCCGGTTGGCATCCTGGCGTCGGGTTCCCCCGCCAAGGTCGGCTGATGCGGGCGCTGACATCCCGGTGCCAGGCTACCCCGCCAAGGTCGGCTGCTGCGGGCGCTGGCATCCCGGTGCCAGGTTACCCCGCCAAGGTCGGCTGATGCGGGCGCTGGCATCCCGGTGCCAGGTTCCCCCGCCAAGGTCGGCTGTTGCGGGCGCTGGCATCCCGGTGCCGGGTTTCTCCGCCAAGGTCGGCTGCTGCGGGCGCTGGCATCCCGGTGCCAGGTTCCCCCGCCAAGGTCGGCTGCTGCGGGCGCAGGTCTCGCCTGTGTCTAGACCTGGGCTACTAGAGATAGGCTGTGGCAGTTGCTAGATGAAGACGGCAGTAGTTGCTGGACATGGGCGGTTGCCGTAGCTAGGCTGTGGTAGTTGCTAGATGTAGCCTGCGGTCGCTGTGTGGTCGCTATACATTGGCTGGGGCAGCTGTTAGATACAGGCTGTGGCGGTTGCTGGGTGTAAGCTGCGGCGGTTGCTAGACGTGGGCGGCGGAGGTCGCTGGCTGGGGTGGTTGCCAATGTCGGTCAGAGAACATGCTGGATGTAGGCCAAAGCAATTGCTAGACGTGGGCGGCGGTGATTGCTGGACGTAGCTCGATGTAGGCTGTGACGGTTTCTTGACCTATGCTGAGGCGGTAGCTGGATGCGGGCGGTGGTGGGTGCGGTGGGTCCTGGACACGGGTGGCGGTGGTTGCTGGGTGTAGCTCGACGTAGGCAGCGATGATTTGTTGACGTACGCTGAGGCGGCGGCTAGGCGTGGGCGGTTGACGTACGCTGAAGCACTAGACGCGGGCGGGATTACAGCCATACACGGGCGGCAGTGGTTGCCAGAGGTAGCTTGACGTAGGCTGTGACGGTTTCTTGGCGTACGCTGAGGCGATAGCCAGATGCGGGCCACGGTAGTTGCTAGACGCAAGTGGTCGCTAGATAGGGCAGCTTCAGTCACTGGACATAGGGGCGGAGGTTGCTAGATGTAGATGGCTGTCGATGGATGTAGGCTGTGGCCATTGCTAGCAGTAGGCTGCGGCATCGCTAGATGTAGGCTGCTGGCGCCATGGCGGCCAAGCCGGTGCTTGAGTGCGGTGACGACCGAGGTGGCTGGTAACGCTACAGTATGGCATGGCCCGGCTGCTGTACTGGCGTGTCGCTGGGTGGGGGCAGGCGTGCTGCCCCTTTAAGTGGATTATTATTATTATTATTATTTATTTTTATTTCTTGTTTATAACCATGGTGCTGGTGCACCATGCACGATGACGTTGCATCTGAATGATTGTCTGATCACAAGTAGCGGCATGAATGAAAACGTTTAAAACGGCGTTGCAAACTGGGAATGTGGATCCAGTCGTCCTATACGAGGGATCAGCCGAGCATTTTTGTAAACGAACCACGTCACTGGGTGGCAACGGCACGCAACTTTAACACAACGTGCATATATTTTACATGAAACTCTTGAGCTAATTCTGCTTTCACTCAGAATGTCAAAATATAAGCGATGGCAGTGACGTCACACTGATTCGTCCTATTATTAGATACGTTCTTTACCCTTACTTTGGGGTTTGCAAATTGTATGAACGTTCAACCGGTTTTATTTTGAAGTAACAACGGGAAGTGGTGCTGCTTACACTAGGTGGCTTGACACTCGGGAGGCCTAGGTTTGTTTTCAGGTGACGTAACGTCAAGATGGCGACCGAGGCGAGACCGTTGACCATTGGCTTGTTTGCAAACCACGTGACATGCCGGTAGGAAACGAAATGAAACTCTAGAAAATCGCACAAGTTGCTGGAAAACATGCATGTTTTGCAATCATCTGAGGATACCTGCAGCGTGGAGCGGCATCCAACCTCTTGCATGAGCAGACATCCGGATCACGTGGTTGTTAACGAGCTAAAGTAAACAACTTGCATTACGTTAAAATGATATACGGCCGTGAAAAAGCTTTCGAGGTGCATACATACTGCTGGAGAAGCTAGTATTTCGTCTGTCATTCCCTTTGCCATGTAACCTACGGTCGGTGGCTATATGACCAGGAAGATACTCGCCTCACATGATACGGGTGAACGGGGTCCCGAGGACGCTGCCTGCGGCGAAGGAGGCATCGGCTTCGGGCTGGTCCGGGGTCCAGGGGAGGAGGTCGTCCCGACGAGGACAAGGAAGCGGCATCCGTGGCCACAGGTGAGTAGACGTTCGGCGTGGCACATAGTGAGTAGTGCGAGATTACTGAGTGGTTGCGGTAATCGTTTGCGTGCACGAGCGCAGAAGCGAGAGCCAAGAGGAGACAACGGGCCAGGTGAGGTTATATAGGAGGTTAGGTTCACCTGGGGAGGCGTGGCTTGTGAAGGCCTGATTGATTGCGTGGTCCTGCTCCTGAAACATGCTTAATAAGCTTCCAATACCTCAGAAGAGCAAATTGAACAAACGACCAACATCATTCAAGTCTGCAAAAACAAAACTTGTGATGTTATGTCACATTAACATAACCTTATGACGCTTACTGTATAACATGGGCAGACCATTTAACGTTACTTTACATACCGTTAGATAACGTTAAATGGTCCGCCATGTTATGAGCGTCATGATACATGTATGCTATTTATACAGTTACGTGTGTCTACTAACGTTATTAAAATATCATAAAGTAACGCTATTTTCTGATAATTTGCTAAACTATGACTTGCTATCAGCTAGCATTGTTTGCTAGGTTTCTTAACAAATTTCTTATTCGTGTACTTTCCGCAGACTAGATGCCTTGCGGCACATTGCTGCCTTTAACGGGCGGAAGTATTACTGTTCTCATTATCCGAAGTATATCGCCTATTTTCCTCGAAATGGGGCTATAATTTAGAAACGAAGCACGAAAAAGACTTGAAATTGTTTTTTCAGACCATAAACTCATTTGGAAAGTGTTTAAGACATAGACCGAGAGAGAAGTTGGCTCGTTTCCCATAGAGTTTAATGGATGTTCCTGGGGAGTGCTACACAAACTACGCCCCCCACTGGCCATTTGAAAGAATGGCCAGTTTCCGCATAGGCTTCAAAAAGAGGGAGGCTGAATTGGGTATTAGCAGATAATTCAGTGAGGCAATCAACTATAATAGTCCATGGGCCAAACCCCAAAATTTCACATATCGGCACCACTCAAGTGGGCAAATTCTAATCATGATTTTTGAACAGGTACTGTATATATCCATAGATGATATTTTAGTATGATAGCCTTTGCAGAATGGTAGCTTTGTGACAGTTATCAGCTCATGAAGTTAGCCAGCCCTTACAATAAATTGGATTCTAGGCGCTGATGCATACCCTATTCTATGCAGATTTTCAGTACCTTTACTCATGTGCTGTGAGAACATGTTTGACAACATTTTAAAGGGCCTTCTTAGCTTTCATTTGAGCTCAGTTGTGAGTCTGTCTGACAAATAAAGAGGTCACATGGGCTCTTCAAAGTGTCAGTGCCATTCATTTTTCCACAATTTTCGCCTAAACTATTCTTTATTTCAGCACTGTGGCAACTAGGAACATCACAGACACAAACAACAAACACTGGAATACTCACAGGACTATAAGGATTCAGAAAAGGTATAATGTACCCATACTACCCCATCGTGAGGGGTGAATATGGCCCTTAAGGTAGAAGAATGACTTCTCAAGGGAAATGAGCCAGAGCCCTAAATTTAACATATCTGTACCAGCCAGGTGGGCAAATTTTACTTGTGATTTTTTTAAATCCCTAGATTATGTTTTTATATGATAGACCTTGATGACTGGTAGCTTATTAGTGCTTATCCCCTCTTAAATTATGGACTGCTGTCATTCAAAACCAGGAAAGTGCCCTCCCTGGAAATCACCTTTCTTTCATTATCCGTTGCCTAGGGTGTGTCTGGACTACTGTTAATTAGGGATGGGAATCGAGAACCGGTTCTTGTTGAGAACCGGGTCCCAGTGAATCAATTCCTTGGAATCGTTAGCCAAAATCCTTAACAATTCCACTATCGATTCCATGCGCGATGACGTCACACGCTGCGACACGCACGCAACGCAGCCTTGTTTTGTTTAGACCGCAGCCACCGGTCTAGCCACCGTCTAGGCAGAAGCAAAACGATGACCACACACAGTGCCACTTGCAATGCTTGCAAAACCTCTATTTCGTCAAAGGGGGGAAATACTAGCAATATGCAGAAGCATTTGTCCACACAGCATGCAATAATTTTGGAGGAATGTCACGTTTCTGATGTGCTACGGAGTGACGATAACGTGGCTAACAGCAGCGCGGCTAACGTTAGCGCTCCTCCAGACCCTGTCTATTGTGTGTTTATTGTTTGTGCCATTTGTTTCATTGCGTAAACCAGATTTCACCAATACTCCATTTCCATCCATTTAATTTAGAGGATGATGACGTTCAGAGTCAGACTGGTTCAGAGGCTTCAGCAAAGTACTTATTGTGCTGCGCACTTCTAGCCCCATTCAGGGAAGAGTAAAATGACCGAGGCGAGGGTAAACGAATGTCACCGAGCAGTGACTAGTTTGTCTGACATGCCAGCTAAAGTAAAATGTCAAAGTTGCATGTTGTCATTCTAACCACTAGTTCTGTTTCATTCATTCCCACTATATATTTTCTATAGGGAGATGACAAAGATGCTCAACCCAAAATACAAACCCCCAAACAAAGCCAGTTTAACAGACACTGATCCCTGCTTGGTATGGGATTGAAAAGAGCAATCTGATCTCAGAGCTGAATAAGAAAAGAGCAATCTGATCTCAGAGCTGAATAAGAATACATAATTATAATGATAATAATATAAAAGAAAATTAATGTTAATAAACCCGTTTGTACTCTTTTTTTTTTCCTTGCCCAATGAGAATCGATAAGATAATCGATAAGGAATCGGATCGATAAGCAGAATCGAAAATGGAATCGGAATCGCTAAAATCTTATCAATTCCCATCCCTACTGTTAATATTACATAGATATAGGCAAACTATCCTGTGATATTGTACATACTATACTATACTATACTAGATATAGACTATGCTTGTCTACTAAAGTGGCACATTTCTCAGTCAAAAACAGAGTAAATTGACACGTTTCTCAGTCAAAAATAGTTTTATTTGTGTTACATTATATGAACAGCTACTGTACATTCAAAATGTTTCCAGTCTTTCAGGACAATATTAGGACAATCTACCCTTCCTGAGACACCATGCCACCCACGAGGGCAACACCATCATCGTCATTCACATCTGAGTGTGCTGGTTGGCACATTTTTGTAGTTTGCACAGGTTTGTGCACTTCAGACCATTATTGAGACCTGTGCACTCTGGTGGTTTGCACGACCTCGCACACTTGCAGGAGAGCAACTGCAAAACGGTCTGGTGCTGGGGAACCACACATCCACTAGATTTCAAGCTGCCCCTCATCGTCTGTGGTCCACCCATGGTCCTTGGGGCTTGGTACAGATGGCTGGGTTTGAAGAGACCGTCTACAGATTGCAGTCTGATCGTTTGCATGAATGGAATGCATTAATAGCCAATCCTCAAATGGTGGAAGCTGGCTGGACTCGACCTCCCCACGTCTGGTGCAGAAAAGTTGGTATCGGAGGAGGTTGACATCTGTAATGTGTGTAGAGGGTACATATACATGTGGCACATGATTTCCAGCAGCTTCTTGAAGAGCTCATTAGAGACATCTCAAGCACGGCCGAGCTCAAGGAAGGCTTCTTGATATGTCCTGTCTGTTCAGGGTGCCCACTTTTCCGTGTCCTGCAAATGCGCTGACAGTGTTGCAGCCAGTGAACGTGTGCATGCCAATCAAGGCACCAGCAATACTATTGCCGCGTGATTTGCATAGTTTGGTGATGTCCAGGAACATTGTCTTGTTCTGTGTTCCACATTTTTGGTACATTGGGCATGGGATGTCCTTGCTCCAACCCAGAGTCAGTAGCACGACATCTGTGTCTGCCATGATGATCACTGCCTTGAAGCCAGACTCTGCTACATGGAGAGCATGCATTAGCATGCAGGTGTCAGCTTCTTCCTGAGAGGATTTGAGCTGTGTTACCTCCTCCCATTGGTTCTTGTTGATTTTGAAGCAGACTACTTCACAGCTAACATACTGTATAAGGCCTTGTCTTGTAGTTTCCCGCAGGCCACGAGACTCCTTAACATACATACATATTGTATGTTTAATTAGGTATATGCTATTTGCATCTGTACGTCAAATACATTGAATTTAAAATGTTTAAGCACGTCTAAAGTATGTACATGACATGTGCACCTATGTGCAGTGAATATGCCACTGTCTCTGACTTGTCTTATCACTATACTGCCTTATTGCTGGTTGTGTCTCTTGTCCACAGCACAAGAATTTCACACATGATACTTGTACTACGGAGTGACAATAACAATCTTGAATCTTGAATCTATCTGTGTTTGGGTCCTTTCCATTCCTCAAACAAGAATTTGATCAGACTGACTTTGCTGGCAGCGCTGTAGAGCAGTTTCCTCCACTGCTGGATGTTGTGGCTGGAATCATGCAGGTTGGCTACATCTGGCGGGGCAACAGTTGCAGTTGACAAGCTGACAAACTCATATTGGTCTGGACTGAGTGGATTCACAAAGGAGTTTCCCATGATATCAACAATGGAGTGTACTTTAAGGACCATAGGTGGACCACAGATGATGAGGGGCAGCTTCAAATCCAGTGGATGCACGGTTCCCCAGCACCAGGTGCCGTCTTGCAGTTGCTCTCCTGCAAGTGTGTGAGGTCGTGCAAACCACCAGAGTCATGTCTCAATAACGGTCTGAAATGCACAAACCTGTGCAAACTACAAACATGTGCCAACCAACACAGTGAAGAAGAGCTGCACAGCTGACAGACTCAGATGTGAATGACGATGATGGTGTTGCCCTCGTGGATGACATGGACTCAGGAAGGGTAGATTGTCATAATATTGTGTTGAAAGACTGGAAACATTTTGAATGTAGCTGTAAATATACCGTAACACAAATAAACCAATTTCTGACTGAAAAGCGTGCCAATTTACCCTCTTTTTGACTGGGAAATGTGCCAATTTAGTAGACAATTAAGTATAGCATATATATCTATCTAGTATAGTATAGTATGGTATGGTATGTATAGTATCATAGGATAGCATGCCTATATCTAGACATGTAATATTAACAGTCAGTAGTCCAGACACCCCAGGGAGAGGATATAATGAAAGAAAGATGATTTCCCATAATTCCCATAAGTCCATAATTTAAGAGGGGTGGTTAAGCACTAATAAGCTACCATGGTCATCATATAAAAACATAATCTAGGGATGAATAGGAATTTAAAAAAATCACAAGTAGAATTTCTCCACCCGGATGGTACCGATATCTTACATTTTGGGTTTTGGCCCATTTCCCTCGAGAAGGCATTCTTCTACCAAATTCAAAGGGTCAAATTCACCCCTCACGATTGGATAGTATGGGTTCATTATACCTTTTCTGAATCCTTATAGTCCTATATGAGTATTCCAATGTTTGTTGTTTGTGTCTCTGATGTTCCTAGATATCACAGTGCTGAAATAAAGACTATAATTTAGGCGAAAACTGTGGAAAAATGAATGTCACTCACACTTTGAAGAGCCCATGTGAGCTCTTTATTTGTCAGACAGACTCATAACTGAGCTTAAATGAAAGGTAAGAAGCTACCCTTTAAAATGTTGTCAAACATGTTCTCATAGAACATGTTTAAAGGTCCTGAGCCTAAAATAGGATATGCATCAGCACCTAGAATCAAATTTATTGTAAGGGTTGGCTAACTTCATGAGCTGATAACTGTGACAAAGCTGCCATTCTGCAAAGGCTATCATACTAAAATATCATCTATGGATATATACCTCTTCAAAAATCATGATTAGAATTTGTCCACTTGAGTGGTACCGATATGTGAAATTTTTGTGTTTGGCCCATGGACTAAATAGGGGAAAATAAGAAAATGTCCAATAAATATGAAAAGCTACTCCTGTGGAAAGGCTATCATTAATTTACTTATATTGACCCTATAAACAATTTAGTATAGGTAAAGTTTTGCCCACCCATATGGTACCGATATCTGGTCTGGCCCATGGACTATAACTCACTAATAACTTTTATCACATCGCAAAGAGGGAAATTAATTGAGAAAACTTGTTGGACAATGGACATAGGCTATTTACCTTCATAACCCGGAGGGTCGTTGGCACCACAGATAATCTGTCAATAAGCTCTCTCCATCTCTCTCTGTCCTCGCACGAGTGAGTACACTCTATTACGCATGGAGAGAATTACAGCATATTGCATGCCTCGCGCAAACAGCCATTGCGAGACGGGAATCTGATTGGTTTTGATTGAGGTAATGCCCAGCATTGCCTGGCCACACCCGTGAATAATTCTGGTAGTTAAGACTGCCCATATCCTGTTTGCGCAGGCGTTCTGGGGCGCAGATGATTTTGGCACGGCTCTAATTTGCGCCTGCGATACGTACCGTGAACGTTTCCGCATCGCCGCCGAGAATTGAATCCCCAACATATTTCGGGGCTGTTTTAACGTAGAAATCAGGGAGGTCACGTCTACCAGACAATTATATCACTTTTAAACAGTTCAATTTCTGTATAAATCATTACAATTATGCTCCCGTGAGGTGGGGATGCTTTCTTTTGCTGCTGGGCGGGGGTGCAAAACTCGGCATACCACCTGGACAAATGCGCAAGGCGGACTGTTATCTTGCCTGCGTTAAGGCAAACAGTTGCGCAATAGGGGATATCGCCTGTACGAAGATAGGGCCCATCGTAGATGTTGTGCCGCTCTAGCGCAGACTTGAGTTTTTTGTTTGGCCACACCTTTCTCCAGGATTTTAGACAGAAGTGGTAGTTTTGATATCGGCCTAGTGTTTGTGCACAGCAGGGTCTAGGTTGGGTTTCTTTATGGGTTGGATAGTGGCATGCTTGAGATGCTGACGACAGTGACGAATATTTAAAACAGCAGGGCCAATAGTTGGCAACACTTTCAGAAAAACATATGATGACTAGAGGGTATGCATGTGATGTCACAGAGGCAGAAGTCACTGTGGGGTCACGCCCACTGAGTCACAGCAAGACTGAGCTTGAATGCAGTAATCAGCCTAGATAACTGACACCTGCTGCTCAGGGAGGAACTTGACACTCATTTTGACACTCATTCCCGATTGAGGGGGCGTGTTCCAGTGGGTGTGCATACCCTCTATTGCATCCAGAGGGCTGGAAGATAGCTTAATTTTCTTAATCAAATCCATCAAATCTGTCAAGGACAGAACGAGACAGAGGGGGGCTGGGGCTGACATGCAAGTCCCAGGATTAATACTAGACCTAATAGCCACTACCTTGTCAACAAAGAAAGTAAGGAACTTATTGCAGTCCTTAACAGAAAAAACATGGTAGAGTAGAGACCAGGAGCAATATTTGTAGTGTAAAATAAAATCTTTGGATTTCGTTTTGAACCAGAAATTATGTTCGCAAAGTAGGCCGTTTGGGTTTCCCTTACTGATGCATTAAAATACTGTATAAGATCTTTAAGGTGTAGGCAATTCAATTCAATTCATTTATTGAAGAAAGAGTTTCGC
>NC_139623.1:25171277-25251277 GCF_964638095.1 Poromitra crassiceps | reverse complement strand
GGATTTTTTTTCGGAAATCGACGCCATTACAGTTTGCCTACCGCCTCAAAAATAATTTATTTGAGAGGGGCAATATCTTTATAAATATCAACAACTAGCCAACGCTGGTGGCCTGTATGGAAAGAGCGTTGCTCAAAATGGTTGAAAGTTATATCAATTTGGTAATTCAGTGGCGAACTAGAAATTTAATTATTTTTCTCCATGTGTGTGTATGTGGCGTCTGTATCTATCGCTATTGAGCAAAGTGAGGCGAGGCTCGTTACCGCAGCACACCGCACAATAGGACAAACCCCCTGCTCTGGGGTAACACAATGCGAGATTTCTCCACGTCATTCCCTCGTCTAACTAGCGATAAACCGCGCCATGAAATCCGTTTTTAATTTGCGTTTTGGGGCTTTTCGTGATTTTGGTTAAAAGTTACAGCACCTCTGATTTTTCCTCTCAGGGCGCAGGCAGCGCAGGGCAGAGGTGCAGAGCTCTTCTCCTCCTCAGTCAGCCCATTCAGTCTGTCCAAACTCAATACCGATATAATCTCAGTAGGAGATGCAGGGAAATATATTATAGTAGCCGATGTGTTTAGAGAAGCTTTGTCACGTTGTCACGTCGTAGTATAGCGTTATATTTTACATGTACGCTAAACTGCGATGAGATTTGTTTGCGGAAATGTCAGACTGTTCCCATGCAAAAGCCCCCGCCTCTCATGACTGAGAGGCTCAGAGCACTGCTGTGTGCTGCTGCTGCTGCTCCGCGCGCCCCCGGAGCTTGGGGCATGCATGTGCATGAGAGCAGACTGACTCTCCCGCTTGACTGGCCGGGAGAAAGTGCTTATGATTGATGATATGATGGCCATGTCGTTCCTTTTATGATTATAGTGGTGTTTATTGATAGTATTGTGTTACATAGGAGTTGGTAGGAAAATAACAGGCGATTGTAATCAATTTACAGGTGATTAACAGGTCAAGTGACATCATAGGAATAGGCTTGGAGTTGTGAGGAGCCGAAAGGGTACAGGGGGAGTAGGGGAGTAACTATCTTGAAATCCCATAGTCTTTGGGGACAACCTGACGTCAGGTTGTACCAAATCTCCCATTCATTTGAGGGCAAAAAAAAAGCAGTGTTCCACCCTTAGAGGGCGCTTATGCCAGGTATGCTGCTGAAAAATTATACAAATGGTAAAATGGCAACAGTTTGGTCACAAATGTGGAAATTTTGACCAGCATTCTTCACACATCACCCCCAAAGTCATATATATTGGTTAAAAGCTGAAAAAAAGTGTTTTGGAGGTAAGTTCTCCTTTAACAACTAAGACAGCATTATCATATTTTGACAAAGGAGGACACACACACACACACACACACGCACACACACACACACACACACACACACACACACACACACACACACACACACACACACACACATATTGAGAGTGCAGTGCAGGTGTGGGCTGTTGGTTGTGTGAAAGATGTGCAGATTGCCCCCTCTAGTGGTAATTTGGGTAAAATAACTTTCTCCACTTCATTGAAACTTGTGCAGCAGCACTGTGGCATGCACTGTGGTGGTGTTTCATCCATTTCCACTCCATCCAGTTTCAACACATCAGGTAGAGTCAACATATGCAGGCACATGCTATATGAACTGATGAGTTCACAAGTGCTATACAAACTACAATACACTTCCTGGATAAAATAGGTGGGCTTCCATGATGAAAACCTTTCTGAACTTCTGCAACATGCCTGTCTGTATGTCTCGTCAGAGCAGCATTCATTATCTCAACTAGTTCTGATATCCGTTGGAGCACACAATCACTGGCCATTTAGTCAGGCCTCGTTCACAGAGTTGGCATGCAGCCTCTCCTCTCTCCCCACAGGGCTTTCATTGTCCACTTTCCTGGCTGATTCCAAGTCCGCTCCATAGACTGTATATGATATATGTCAGTGCTCCGCTCAGGTATGCCCATTTAGTTGGTCCTAATGACCTAATTCAAAGCCACCGTCTGCTCGGGACCCCTGTCAACCCGTTTCAGTAGTCAAACATAACTAGTAGTCAAACTAGTTGACCCACAATATGCAATCGGTTTTTCAAAATAACGCCTATTTGGAAATATAATTTTGGGACCAATCATTTCAGCTCATGTAACCCAGCTGCAGAATGGTCTGAGGCGGATAACTTTATCGTCAGAGACGGACGCAAGTGTCACTCGCTGGAGCTCATGAGAAGAGGATTTTTAGCTCCAGAGGGGAGGAGTTTTAGCTGCAGAGCGGAGGTGATGTACTGTCAGCGTTGCCAGACGTACGATAATTATCGTATTTGTACGATAATTTGGACCTCTGTACGATGTACGATCAATAATCCCAAAATCCCCCAAATGTACGATAATTTTATCATTTTGTGACACTTAGACGAATCCTACGTCTATCACTCTATCTGTTTATACAATCATCTCTTCAAACAACATATTTGCAGCCAATACGTGCAGGGTGTTTTGTTGTTGTTGCAACGCAGGCTGAGATCACAGTGTTGAAAGATCATGCCAAGTCCAAAAAGTAGCCTGTGATCAGCCGCAGCCCCCCCGACTTTGGCGCGCCGAAGGCGCGCCGCGCTGGGGAGGGGGCGTACGATAATTTCACTCCAAAAACGATAATTTTGACCCTCTGGTACGATAATTCAACATTTGCCATCTGGCAACACTGTGTACTGTAGCAAGCAGCCTCTCGACGGACGGACGGACCGGGACAGACGGTCGGCATACGGAGGTAATGATCGGAGGGAACATTTATTGATAGTTGTGTATTAAAGTCGTCACAGGTGTTATTGCTAGATTTGCGTGTTTTTATGAGCGCTTGACAGATGCTTCACAAAAACCAGTCTAGATGCAGCTATGTGTGGGGGGAAAACAAAAAACAAAAGAAAATCCTAATCCCAGAGGGTGTGACACACACACACACACACACACACACACACACACATAAGATGACTATATCATCTTTGCAGGCTCCGTCTATTTTAAGACTGTCCTTTTTTAATGATGGCTGCAAAAAAGCAGCTTCAAATCATCCCAGGTTGTGCGGGGTGGATGGCAGTATGTGATGGAGGCTGCGCTGGGCAGATGGCAGAGTGTGTGACGGAGGCTGCGCTGGGCGGATGGCAGAGTGTGTGACGGAGGCTGCGCTGGGCAGATGGCAGAGTGTGTGACAGAGGCTGCGCTGGGCAGATGGCAGTGTGTGATGGAGGCTGCGCTGAGCGGATGGCAGTGTGTGATGGAGGCTGCGCTGGGCGGATGGCAGAGTGTGTGACGGAGGCTGCGCTGGGCAGATGGCAGTGTGTGATGGAGGCTGCGCTGGGCAGATGGCAGAGTGTGTGATGGAGGTTGCGCTGGGCAGATGGCAGTGTGTGATGGAGGCTGCGCTGGGCGGATGGCAGAGTGTGTGACGGAGGCTGCGCTGGGCGGATGGCAGTGTGTGATGGAGGCTGCACTGGGCGGATGGCAGTGTGTGATGGAGGCTGCGCTGGGCGGATGGCAGTGTGTGATGGAGGCTGCGCTGGGTGGATGGCAGTGTGTGATGGAGGCTGCGCTGGGCGGATGGCAGAGTGTGTGACGGAGGCTGCGCTGGGCAGATGGCAGAGTGTAATGGAGGCTGCGCTGGGCGGATGGCAGTGTGTGATGGAGGCTGCGCTGGGCGGATGGCAGAGTGTGTGATGGAGGATGCGCTGGACGGATGGCAGAGTGTGTGACGGAGGCTGCGCTGGGCGGATGGCAGAGTGTGTGATGGAGGCTGCGCTGGGCAAGGTGGTATGTAGCAAACTAAGGCTAGAAAAATAGACACCTTTTTATTCACTTGCATTTTGGGCCCACAAATCTTTCAATCTGTTCTCATGTCTATAATTAGGTATTTGTTGTCCCTAGTTTATTGTTGATGACGTGGATATGTTTCTCTTTGTGTGTGTGTGTGTGTGTGTGTGTGTGTGTGTGTGTGTGTGTGTGTCCGCACGTGCGCGCATGTGTGTACGTGTGTGTGTGTGTATGAGAGAGAGAGGAGAAACAATCTACCTTAATATAGTATATAGGTGGAAGAAAATCCCTTTCCGCTCCCTGCAAGCTCTGCCATTGGCTCCAACTGACCGGCTCTGACAATTTATGGATTTCCTTTCCGTTCTCTCCGTGTCGCTCTCAAATCCTTCCGTCGCTATGAAACAACAATAACAACTCTTGCTACATGCTGAAAACGTTTCGACATCCACTCCATTTTGATCAGGTAAAGCGCAGCATGCAAGCCTGCACCCTGCGAGTGCTGTTGCACCCCTTTTCACGGAGCTTGCCGACAGATTTTCGATGCAAGTCGAAAGTCTGTCTCGAGAGATTAACACTTGGGTAGTGATTTACGTTGTTCTTTTTTTACTATTTATAATTTTTCATTAATGTTTAGACAGCTCTGGTCCAGTCAAGCAGCAGATTTGGGACAACAATTTGTTTTTGAATAAAAGTGTTGAAATAAAATCCACACATTTGTTTTTATCTGATTCCCAGCGAGCACAAAACGTTTTTTCAACGTTGATTTTTAGTTGAAATCTGGGTGATATTGGGTTTGAACGTCTAAGACCTAATTTCACCCTCTTTTCAACCGGCTAAAATGCGGTTACAACGTCAACGTGTAAAAAAACACAATTTGGTTCATCATATTGTTAAAACATTTGTTGTAGCTTGGAATAGAGGCAATATTGATAGTGTGTGAATTGGCATTTGTCCATTTTATTGTGTAACTGAGAGTTGAAATCTGGTCTATACGAAAACCACATTTCAACGCATTTTATGTCACATGAAATATCATAAATATGGGACTATATAGGCTATGTGGTGCCAGCAAAAAGCTTCCAGGACACAACTATGGTTAATAGTTTGGGGACTGCCCCCTAGTCCGATACCTCACGAGTCCGATACCTCACGAGTCCGACACCTCATGGTTTTGGGTTAGGGTCTGGGGGAGGTTAGGTTTAGGCGTGGGGGTGGGAGAGGTTAGGTTTTGGGTTAGGGTCTGGGGGAGGTTAGGTTTAGGCGTGGGGGTGGGAGAGGTTAGGTTTTGGGTTAGGGTCTGGGGGAAGTTAGCCTCTTTTTTCGGACTCGTGAGGTGTCGGACTCGTGAGGTATCGGACTCGTGCCATGGCACCAATAGTTTAGCGCAATACTATAAAATAATGAATTCAGTTCCTGCAGCAACGCGCATGCGCAAGTATTTACTTGCTAGCTATACTAACCGTGACTGACTAGACTAGACCAAAGCAAGTCTGCACCGGTCTGCACCAAGTGCGGAACGAGATGCTCTGGGCATGCTATGTTATTGTAACAGACTGTATACGAGGCTCTGTGTACCTCCTCAGTCTCTGGTGTTAAATGAAGTTAACCTCTGAAGCCATAGGCTACAGCCTATAGACAACACACACACACAACATAATTTTAGTCTGTTACATTAATATAATAGTCTCGTACACATCACATAAAATAACTTGTCCTCCCAGTCGACAATCATGTAGTCTACAAGTTGTGTGCGAGATAGAGTATATATGTGCCCAGCTCTCTAAAGAGTATAAGAAAATGTATAGCTCAGCGCATAGAGTGGACTGGCTTGAATGTGGGAAAGCGGGGTTCAAATCCCGTGTGTGCTGCTGCTTTTTAATTTAAGATCCTGGTGAAATATGGTCTAAATCTGAACGTTCAGTAAACGTCTGCAAATAGTGGGTGAAAAAACTTTCACTTTCAAACCTTCCTTGCACGTTTTTTCAACGTTGACCCTAAACGTTTTTTAAACGTCTTTTCAACCGAAAAATGCTCGCTGGGTTAATCGATTAATCGAAGAAATAATCAAGATTAATCAATTGTCAAAATAATCGTTAGTTGCAGCCCTAGTTTTAGGGGAAACTCTCTGGGCAAGTAAAACAACTTTGGTTAAGCTTAATTACATTACTTTTTACATTTACTGACCTCCAGAACGTGACTGTCCACTGTACCTTTTCAATATTAAACCAGCCTCTGTCATGGTGATGGGGGGATTTCTCTCACTTTATGTCTCATGTTACTTGCATTTTATGACATCATCATGTTCCAGATGAGTCCAGATGTGAGGACCAGATACAGGTGTGGGATGCTGATGATGGTGCATGATGGAAGGTGGTTTGGTAAATGTTTAATCTGTCAGGTGAGGATGCGGAGGTGACCCCAGGCTTGATGATGTCACAGTCCCTGATCATTATTCCGTGGTCCAGATTCTCTTAACTCATTAGCCGCCAGAATTTTTCAGAAAAAGTCACTAGCCACCGCCGGTGCCATGGCACTAGTCCGACACCTCACGAGTCCGAAAAATGATGCATTGGACAGATGTCTCATTAGTCCGACGGCTTGTTAACCCAACAACGAAAATCTCACTAATCCGACAGTTTGTTAGTCCGAAAATAATGCGCTCTGACAGCAGCGCAAGTCACTGTTCTCATTCAGTCTATACTGAAGCCTACAAAACGGCAAATTTCTCCACTGGTTCTCTGTTCTTCTCTCTCACCAGGTCGCTTCAAAAATAGCCGGAACCCAGTTCAGAAGCCTGGACCAGATCTGTAACAAACAGATGCTGAAAAAAGCTGTGTCGATCCGATCAGATGATGCCCACCCTCTGAGGTTTGAATATGAGCTGCTTCCTTCCGGGCTACGCCTTCGTGCCCCCATAGTTAAAAAGAACAGATACAAAAACTCCTTTGTGCCTGTCTCTATCAGAGCGATGAACGCTGCCGGGGTACAAATGTAATGCCTCCCTCTATCTGCCGTTGCTGTTATTTTGTTATTTTATTTATTTTATCCTTTTATCCTTATTTTATCATATAGTGGTACGGTACAGTGCATCTGTATATGTATATACTTTTCTCTGCCCTTTGGTCTGGACCGTGGTTTCCCTTTGTGCTTTTGATACAATGATACATTGTAGCTCTTTCTTGTAATATAATGTGCCGAGAGTCAAGGCAGTCATTCGGCCACACTGCACTTTGCTACTGTGCACCTAAAATCTCTACTGTGCACTTTAGATCACTGCTATGGTTGTCATATTTGCACTTTAAATGTTGTGCTGCACTTTAAACTGCTGCTCTAGACTGTTTTTATAATTTTTTTATTTGTCTTATCTGTTATTATGTATGTACTCGTATTACGCTTTTTGCAACCCAAATTGCCCTAATAAACTTGAATCTTGAATCACCCCTCCCACCCTCTCTTATGAACATATCCTAATGTTTTTGATCATTCAATAATTCCAGTAGGCTACTGCATGGCACTGCACAATAGGCTATAGCCTATTCTATAGCCTGATGACACAGATGTCTAATTTATGATCTGACATGCGTTATTATTCATATCCCCACACTGTACGATATTTGGTCAAATCAGTGGTTCAAAAAAACTAAAAGGACAGCGCTCCAAAATCAGTGGTAAAATGAGACATTTTCACAGTGCCATTTTGGATAAATTGATAAAGTCTCAATTCTGACATTGAAAAAGGTGTTTTTTTTCGATTTTCTAAGTACTGTAAAATCACAAAGCTCCATAGGCCTAAGCCCAGACCATGACTGACAAGTGACATATTTCAACACGTTCTCACTCCGAGCACGTAGCATATTGACGCTTTGTCCCGTCCCTTGTGCGTCACTTGTTACTAACATGGTACCCTTGAGCGACCCATGAAACGACTTGGGCTTTCCGACTAAACTCAATGCAAACCCATGGAAGTAATCTTTGACGCTTATGGCAACTGCTCCCCCATTAGCCTAACTGCTCCCCCATTAGTCAACTGCTCCCCATTACGCTACGTTCACACAGACAACCTACGCCTTGCCTTGCCTCAACCCACGCCTGGGCGTGAACCTGTTACACGCTTTTGCGATCACACCGCACGCTTTTTGCACGCCGAAACTGGAGCCGAGTCACAAGCGCCTCTCCTCTCTCCCGACTGTATTTTTTCACGTGTTGTCCAGAATTATCATGGGTATGTAAAATTAATCTGATATATTTAATGTTCTATTGATGCTGGATATGTATAACCAGGTCTCCTTCTTGGGTGACTATAGTCAGACTTTTTAGAGAGGTAATCCTGCAAGAATCTGTGCTGGCACAACAATGGACAGTGTTGTATCCTATACGAGAATGTAGTAGGCTATTTTCTTTTGTAGCCTCGTGATACATGTATTTCCAAGCAAGCTACAGTCTGTAATAATTTGCTCATGCTGATCGGATATCTATTGTAGCGTTCCTGGTATTTATGGAATCATGAGGCTTCTTGTTGGTACAGGGTTCTTTATTCACAGTTAGGCCCTGGCCACACTGATCCGTGGTGTCTGTCCGTGTGCGTTCATTTCTCTATTAACTTCCATTCATTTTCAATGACAACTGTCCGACTGTCCGTGGAGCACTCAGAAGCGTACGTATCCAGAAAATTTGCATACGTTTTGATGGACAGAAAGTTGAAGAGGGATGAACTTTTTCTGGACGGACGTATGGGATGGTCGGATGGTCGGATAGTCACTGTCCGTTTAGCCAATCAGAGTCGAGGTCTCGAGAGGAGGCGTTCCGAGATTTGTTTTAACTTTTCAAAGAAGATGGCGGCAGCCGAGGCGGTGAAGGAAGCTATAATTAATGCTGTGTACACCATCCCGCTGTTGTACAACGTGACTTCAAAAGATTACAAAAACAAAAACAAAACGGAGACAGCCTGGCGTAATGTCGGGATGATTGTGGGATTACCAGGTCAGTATTATAGGCTGCTACAGTGCTACTGTATTTTAACATGTTAGCTGACGCTAGGTTAGCCGCGAGTGCTAACGCTAGGTTAAACATGAATCTGAATAAGCGCGACGCACAACTATAAAGGAATTCTCCTTTATATTTGCGCTCTATCCCCCTTCATCTGGCAATAGTAGCACACTCGGCGATGTGCCAGCTTCAAACATGCCCCAGTCTCAAATAAAAAGTACGAGATAATGTATAGTTGCGTCGCGGCTAGAATCCCTAGCCACAGTAGCTAGCTGTTGTTGTTTTTCCAATGTGAGTGATATAGTCTTATTAATATTGCATGTATTTGGTAATTTACTGTAGATGAGGACGTAAAGGCCCAGTGGAGAACAATGAGAGACCGCTACAACAAAGAAAGAAAGCTGAACAGAGAAGAAAAAAAGAGTGGGTCTGCAGTTAAAGTGAAGAAGGAATGGAAGTACTTCTCGCTGTTGAATTTTCTTGAGCCATTTGTGACGGAGCGGGCCACCTCATCAAACATGTGTGAGGATGTGTTAACCCCTGCAGAAAAACTCCTGCTGAGCACACAACCTGAGATGCAGCCCTCAGATGTGGAAGAGGAAGAGCCAGAGCCAGAGGTCTCCTTTGAGGTAGTGCAGCTCCCTGACCCCCCTCCAGGTCCAAGCACTAAACAAAATATGTTCAGGTCACCATCCCCTACACTGCCAAAGCAACCCACCCCAAGATGCCCCCCGCCGAGTCTGAAGAGACCCACCTCTACAACAAAAAGACCAGCGCCGGCTCCCATGAGTGAATTTGAGCAGCACGTCATTGCAGCGATGCAAAACGATGAAGACCAGCTCTTCCTCCTGAGCTTGAAGCCTGTCTTGAGCCGACTTACCCCTGCCAAAAAGCACCTTGCCAGAATCAAGATACAGCAGGTTCTCTTCGACTTGGAGTTTGGGGAACAGTCATTGTACTGATATAATTTAGTATGTTGTTATGTATGTTTGTTCAGTTATTTACCTCTACCAAAAAGCACCTTGCCAGCATCAAGATGCAGCACGTTCTCTTCGACTGGGATTTGGGGGAACAGTCATTGTTCTGATATAATTTAGTATGTTGTTTGTTTGTTTGTTCAGTTATTTACCTCTACCAAAAAGCACCTTGCCAGCATCAAGATGCAGCACGTTCTCTTCGACTGGGATTTGGGGGAACAGTCATTGTTCTGATATAATTTAGTATGTTGTTTGTTTGTTTGTTCAGTTATTTACCTCTACCAAAAAGCACCTTGCCAGCATCAAGATGCAGCACGTTCTCTTCGACTGGGATTTGGGGGAACAGTCATTGTTCTGATATAATTTAGTATGTTGTTTTGTTTGTTTGTTCAGTTATTTACCTCTACCAAAAAGCACCTTGCCAGCATCAAGATGCAGCACGTTCTCTTCGACTGGGATTTGGGGGAACAGTCATTGTTCTGATATAATTTAGTATGTTGTTTGTTTGTTTGTTCAGTTATTTACCTCTACCAAAAAGCACCTTGCCAGCATCAAGATGCAGCACATTCTCTTCGACTGGGAGTTTGGGGAACAGTCATTGCACTGATATATAATTTAGTATGTTATGTTTGTTCAGTTATTTACCTCTAGCCAGTACAGAACAGCAAAAACAGTCAAAGAAAAGTATGTTTGTTAAAAAGTATTAGAAAGTTCAGACTATTTTTGTAGTTAATTTTAAGTATTCAGCACAGATAGTTACAATACATTTTAAATGGAATTGTCAATGTATTTTAAATTACTTTGTCTTGTTGGCAATAGTGATTGTTTTTGGGACACGTTGTCATCCATTGTCTGTGACAAAAATAAATTGATTACAATTTTCACTGGATATTCATTGAAATGGATGTAGATTTACTGAGATAAACTATTTTCATTCACCCATGTTAACCTTACCCTTTTCTTGACAAGTCAGACAATCAGTGACTTGATTTCTCCTAACTTTAACCATTAGCACCAATTCAGATCCTGCTTACTGAGAAATGTGGTACTGTTGCCCAGTCTGAAAATCTCTAGTTGTCTCTGCTGACAGTGAGCTCCCTCAGCGATAAACATTTTGACACCATTCCAGTATTTATTAATCAGCCAGGTGCAAGTAACATGTGTCTCCTTTTTATGTTGTAATAAAACATGACACATTAAACAAATTCTGGGATGAGCAGATTAATCACATGTGAAATATTAAGCAAGCAAAGATAACATACAATCAATAAGAGGTAATAAAAAGGGAAAGTATTTATTTTATGGTTTTGGTGGAATGCCACTGTAGAAAATACAATGTGGAATGTTTAAAGCCATCTTTTTCATGTTTTACTTTAAGACAACATTCAAATACTCATAACTTTTGATGTGAGAGAGCTATCACAGTCATTCAAAAAGTTATGATATCATTTGATGTCATTTACCACCCCTTAACTTGATATCATTTACCACCCCAGTAGAGATCGATTTGATAACCTATACCACCCCTAATTTACTCCTCAAACTCACATATTATTATCACACACCTACAGCAGCAGCACCTGGAGAGGTTTCTCCTCTCCAGTTATAATTATTACTTTGTACTTGGCTTCACCCCACATTATTAAATGGTCCCCTCCACAGTTAGTGACAGGGTGTTTCACACCCCAGTTGACAGTCTCACACCCCAGTTAACAGGCAGAGTTAAGAAAAGCACGGTGGGAACACATTTAGGGAAGTAGTTGTCAGCCTACCAGACAGTAATAAGCAACTTGCGGCCCGGGGACTAAGGGCAGGCAGAGTGCAGGGTGGCACGCGGCCATCTCCTGATAGTTTTTATTGTGTAATAAGAATCTGATTCATAATGATAACTAATGTGAAATAAAGTTTGGCTGAGCTCCAGTTAACTTGTCAAACACTGCTGTCCAACAGCTATAATTGGTTTCATTTCATTGGTTTTCATTATCATTATTCATATTTATGAATTACATATTATTATTATTTTTCATTTTTATTATTCACTATTATTATTCACTTATTATTATTGTTTGTCCCTGACTGCTTTTTCTATTATTCTTTATTATTAATCATCTATTATTTTTATTATTATTACTCATTTATTATTATTATTATTATCATTATTATTGTTATTATTATCTTTATTATTGTTGTTGTTGCTAATTAATATTCCATCTATTTTGATGTATTGCATTAAGATGAAATTTGCCTGTGTGCTGACAGACCCAAAGACTCTTTGACCTCGTCAGCCCACAAGGCCTCAGTCAACTGAAGTGCATGCTGAGAGGAGTATTTTGAAAGTTGTCGTTTAACACCTCCAGATAGAAAGAGGCTGTATTCAGACTTATTGGTGGTTCAGTGGTAGAATTCTTGCCTGCCACGCGGCGGCGGCGGCGATTAGGCACGGGTTCGGATCATGGCCAATGCACCATGCTGTAAGGTCATGAACTTGTGTCTCTTTTACAGTTAGACGATCTTCAGTCGTAATGTTTAATAAATTGCAACATATTGCCATAATTGTTTCTGTATTAACAAATGACGCGATGTATGAATATTGTGTGCAATTTGTGTCTTTCTTTTCAAACAGCAACAAACAAATGCAAATGTTTAGCATAGTGAATCATCTTAAATGATTAAAGCAGTATTTCTGAGTAATGTTAATAAAAGGCTAAATTTGCTGGCTAGCTTGTAGAAACTGTAAGGTCACATGTTTTTGAATTCAGGAGGCCTAAATGGGGTAACATTTAAGTTATGTGGGGGTTTGTTCAGAAACTTTAGTCAAAAGCCTGTTTATTCCCTAATACCACCCTCTCTGAAGCATGAAGGACCAGTCGCAAAATGTTGCAAATGTGCTGAAATATTGCTGAATAAGGGAATTTAAGGGGTATTTGTTTATCTGTTTGTTTGTCTGTCTGTCTGTCTGTGAATGCAGGGGAAGTGTTACATACAGTTTGAACTGTTTCTTTTTTGATAGAAGTATTTCCTGTCATAGAGTGTCTCCCCAAAAACAGGAATGTCCTTTTAAGGCAGCTAAATAAAATCCCCCATAAAGCAATCGGACACAAAAAGCAGAAGTATCAACCGTTCCAGAAAGGTATATAAGAAAACTCAAAGAGGAACTCCCCAGAGAATCTCCCGAAGATGCTGATAGCCGGTGACTCCTTTGCAGACTCATCCAGCCGACGCCTCTACTAAGACATTCTCCCAGCTGAAATCGTATTGTATTACTTGACCTGCTCTGTATTTTTGTATGCAATTTAATTCTATATAAAATAACATTTATATATCAGATTGTTGTCAATAACTGGTTCTTATCTGTCTGAATTCAAAATTGGGCCACGCCTGAACAGGTTGTGTGGGCTCCGGCTCATACAAGGATAACATCTCTAAAAACCTTCTGACTGTTGAACCTTTTTGCACTTGTGTTAAGCTGTGCTAGGAGGATTGGAAAACCATTTTCCATCAAATTGGTGACCCCGACGTGATGTGATCAGACAGAGACCAGCCTGACTTTCTGACCAGCATTCTAGAACCAGTGGTGTAGCAAGTCCCGGGACAACTATAACAAAGGTAAGCAGATGACCTTTTTAATAGAATAATCTGCAATTGGATATGACAAAATATTGCTACAACCTACTGAATTCATCAAATGCTGTAATATTAAACCAAATTTAGGAAACAATACAGAAGCGGTCAGACACGTTTTAATTTAGTGAGGCTGCGGCCAAGACCGACAAAAGCGCGTGTTAGGAAAATATTTTCGAGACCACTGACCTATAGGTTGGAGTCCTATCAATTAGTGAAAAAGATTACAGATTTTTCACCTAGGGAAACGTGGCGCGTTCCCTGGAAAAGTACCAAGGTTATAGGTTGGAGTCCTTCCAGGTCGCGTTCCCTGGAAAAGTACCAAGGTTATAGGTTGGAGTCCTTCCAGGTCGCGTTCCCTGGAAAAGTACCAAGGCTATTTCTGAGATTACCAGAGTTTTATTACAAAGTGTGGGGAGGGTCGCTCTTCATAAGAGGCCAATTGGCAAAAATACAAGGAATTGTATTTATCTCTGAAGAGTTGTTTGCTGTGGAAAATTGTGTGGGGGGAGATATTATTGTAGTGATCTGATTCCTGTTTGACTTAAAACACATACAGAGTTGGGATTATAACCCCCAGCGGCTTGGCGCGATAAAAACTATTTTTATCGTAGAAGCTTCCAGGCCGGACTTTCGTATGTGGGCATGTGACCAGTCAAGCATGTGAACTGATCACCCGTGGCAAATTGTGTGTTTTATTAGAGGGAGGACCGTGTATTTTGAGAGTGCTGTTTTCTAAAGGGAACTGAGCTGAGCTAAGTGTGAACACCCAGCCCTGTGGCGTAACAAGATTTAACTTGCTGTAGAAACGTCCGCTGGATTATCTCAGATCACACCTGTACAGGAAATACATGAGATGAGTGCAAAGAACTAACTTAATACAGGAGATCACAATTTGTAACAAAGATTATCCATAAGTTACCTAGGCTGGGGCAAGTTTATTATTGGCTATATAATTAGAAACATAAAGCCGGCATCCATAGGAGCGGTTTTGCTATAGAAAACACCAAAAACAAATTATTCTATTTAGGGAGAATGGATATAATTGATCCATAATTATAGGACAGCATTTCATATACACCAGAGAGGGGTAAATAAATTGTTAAATTAGCCACACACCTTGATTTGTAAAGCAAGCGCTATCCCATGGTGAGATATTTCCATCGTAAAGGTGTTTAAATTAGTTTTTCTAACCAAGACAAAGGTGTATGAAGATTGTATAACTGTAAACACATGTTATACAGTTGTGGCGAATAAAAGTTAAAGGGTGAAGGATTTATACAAGAAAGTATAGTATCAAGAGTATACCTATTAATAAAATAGGATTGGAAAATGGTAAAACCAACGTCAACATTTGGAGAGAAATGGGCCGCGATAGTTAAGTGTGTGCTGTTGTCGACCACAATGAAAGAACGGAAAGAATTAGGTGAACAATTAGAAAATCTTAAGTTACTGCACCAGAAGAGGGGTGATTTCCCAGGGGAGATGGGAATAGGAGAGATTGATCAGATCATAAGAAGGATCTGTAAGGAGAAAGGTGACATTAAATTAGAAAGTATCACCAAAGCTGAGTGCGCAGGCATATTCACCAGGAGAGGTTTAAACAAAAAAGCCGCCACTCAAACAGACATTCATGCTCTGTATTTAAAAGTGTTAATGGCCCACGAAGCCGTAAAAAACCAGGGGGAACCACTCCCCGCACTAGATGCAGATCTAGTAGAAAAATTTAGAGAAAAAATGGCTGAAGAAGAGCGCAGGCTCAGGGGAGGCATGTATCCATCCATTTCTGGGTTCTCGCCTCCCCCGTATGAGACAGGGGTTCAGGCCCCTCTGGTGTCATTCGTAGGACAATTAGAAGTATCAGGCCAAATGGAAGTGACACTGGAGGAAGAGGAGGAAAGGGAGCGAGTCCAGCGAGACAGGGAAGCACTTGCCTCAGCGGTGCTGAATGAAAGCTCAGCGGTGCTGGATGAAAGCAAAAGGCGCCTGATAAAACAGATAGAACGCCAGCGGAAGGCAGTGATAGAAGAGATATCTGTCTTGGCGGGCCAGATGAAAGAGGGGGTAGAGGGAAACCTGGAGGAAGGTAGAGCAATGTCCGCAACACTCCCCACAGAGACAGGAATCTATAGCCCCAACCTAACATCAACAAAAAAGAAGGTAAAGCACAGCCCCCCAGTCAGAAGTTCATTCTCTTTGGACTACCAATCTCAGGCATCAGACAGAGAGGATAGAAGAAGGGAGGATGAACTCAGAAGAGAGGCAGCAGAATATGAGGAAGAAAGGAGGGCCAGGATAGTATATGAGAGAAACAAGGACGGGGGAATGGGAGAAAGTGATGATGAAGACCCAGAACAGAGGGAGGAAGGAGCAGTAGGAGGTACAGGAGGAGAAGAAAGAGAGTGGAGGACAGATGATGAGGGAGAAGAGGAAGAGCATGAAGTGAAACTTATAGGATTTATGAAGAGAAGGCCACTTAAAAATAAAGTAGGAAACACTCACCGCCGCTGGTTTGCACCAGATCACCCAATGACGTTAAGAAAGAAAAGGGAGAGAAGGCCAGCTGGAAGTGAGCAAAAAGGAGAAGGGGGGGGATTCATGGGACCACTAGTAGTGAACGCACAACACCCAGGGGGAAAATTGATTTACACCCCGTGGGCACTACAAGATCTGAGTCTGCTAGTGAGTGCGCTGCCCAGCCTGAGGCAAGGGGCAATTCCCTGGTTGAGAGAGCTGGAAAGGAAAACTGCAGCCTCGCCTTTAGCTATGGCGGACATGCGAGCTCTGGTAATACAATGTACCGGAACAGGGGATCTCCAGCAGATAGAGCGTAGTGCGCAGTCCACATTAATCGCTGATGATGCAGCATTCGGCGCGTGGAGACAACGCTGGGGAATTGCTCTCCGTGAAAAATTCCCGACTACCACAATGTCCGCGGTAGTAATGTTCGAAACCAAAACCAACGAGTCACCTGAAGACTATATAGCCAGAATTAAAGAGAATTGGGAAGCTCAAACAGGAATGAGTCTCACGCACGACGGGCAGAGTGCCACCATGTTCAGAGGACAGGTGCTAACTAACCTGCCAACCCAAATTAGAGATAAAATGGAGAGTGTGCCCGCTCTCCACAAACAGGAATTTGGCATTTGGGAGGATCATTTGTTACATTTCTTAAAAGAGGCTAAAAAAACAGCCATGAGAGACCAGAGCGATTTAAAGGAGATGCAGACCAGGCTACTTAAAATGCAGCTCAAAAATGAGGAACTAAAGGCCACTGAAACCAAAAAGGGGAAGAAAAACGCAGACAGTGGGGAAAAAGACCGGACACCTGAGTCAATGATGTGGCAGCAGCAGTCAAATTATCAGGGGCCGCCACCAAGGCAAATGGGAAATAGATGGGGAAATGGAAATAACACCCACGTCCAATATAGAGGAGGTTATCAGGGAGTGGGTCCTAACGGGGGAGGTGGTATCCCAGTGGGGACAGCATGTTTCAACTGTGGAAAAGGGGGACACTGGCGAAGAAATTGCCCAGAGCCCCCAAAGCCACGAGGGGGATATCAAGGACAAAACGGAGGATATCCAGGGTATCAGCAACAAGGTCAGCAACAAGGGCAGAACAATCAAGGGGGCCCAGCTCAATATAGGGGTCCCCCTCAAGGATCAGGCCCGAGACCCCAGAACAATGCTCCTGACAATGGACCTGCCCCACAAATGTGGCAGGGACAATATTGAGACGCCCCGAGAGTCAGTGAGGGAACCATGGGAGATCCCCTAATTCCAGTCAACGTCCAAGGGACAAAATTAATGTTCATGGTGGATACTGGAGCAAGATACTCCACTCTGAAAGAAGGAATAGATCAAAGTGTTCTCTCACAAGATGCAACTTCGGTAATAGGATTCTCGGGACAAGCCGAAAAAATGACAATGACCATTCCCCTACAGGTCAAAATAGGAAAACAAAGTTTCAGTCACAAATTCCTGCACGCGCCTAAATGCCCAGTCAACCTGATGGGCAGAGACATTTTGATCCAAATGGGAGCTACCGTACTGTGCTCGGGAGACGGTTTAGCTATCAAGTTCAAAGACGGACATACAATTCAATGTGCTGCTCACCAAGGATACAATCGCCAACTGATACTGTCGGATAATAACACTGTTACTCCGAACGAGGTGGATATTTACTGGGGACTGATTCAGCCAGAGATCCCTGAAACAGTTGGCATGTTGTCCACCTACCATGAGTGGAAGACCTGGATAGCCCAGGTCTCCAAAGAGCCATATATCCCCGTAAAAGACCCATTTCATGTTACCCTATTCTATGACAGAGACGAGGATGAAGGATATAAAGAAGACTTCCAAAACAGAATGGAAGGTACCGTGTGGGACATTAGGTCCCCCGGAATTCTCATAGGAAAAGAGGGCGTTGCAGCCATGGTTGCTCTCACAGAGGACCAAATAGGATGGTACAATCACTCTGACACTGCTCAGCCTCATATGTCGATCCTATTAAACCCAGGACACGAAGCAAGGGATTTAGGGCCCATGGTAAAGAGACTCTGGCTGGGAACGCATGATTGGGAATGGTGTCCGGAAACGAAACTTGTCAGATACTCCCCCTCTGAAGACGCTTACATGCTGGTAATTCCAATGTCTGATACAATGGAAATGCAGCATCAGCTGATAGGTAGAGACCATGGTAGAGAGAAAACTGACCACCCAGAAACGGGTCAGATGATGGCTACCATACCGGATGAGGTGTGGTCCAAAGGGCCAACAGATGTGGGAAAATGTTTCACCCCACCAGTAGAGTTCAAATTGAACTACGAACGACCCATACATCAGAGGCAGTATCCCCTTAAACAGGAGAGTGAAGATGGGATAACAGATACCATAACAGGACTAATTGAATCAGGAGTCCTGGAAAGGTCCACTTCAAAATGGAACACACCGATCCTGCCAGTGCCAAAGCCCAATACTGACAAATACAGAATGGTCCATGACCTCAGGAAAATAAATGACATAACCAGCACGAAAGTACTACCGGTACCAAACCCGTATGCGGCCCTGTCCAAAGTGACCCCAGCACACAAATACTTCACGGTGATAGATTTAGCAAATGCGTTTTTCTGTCTTCCACTGGCCAATGAGCTGCGTGACGTATTTTCGTTCACCTTTAAAGGAGAACAATGGAGGTACACCAGGATGCCTCAGGGTTTTGTCTTATCGCCAGGCATATTCAACCACACCCTGAGAAAAATATTGGACCCCATAGAAGTACCTCAAGGCACAATATTGATACAATATGTGGATGATATATTGATTGCCTCGCCAACAGCGGAATCCTGTCTGGATTTCACTCAAAATGTCCTAGTCCATTTGGGGGAACATGGTTTCAAAGTGAGCAAAAATAAGTTACAGTGTTGTAGGAGCACTGTAACTTTTCTAGGACGAGAGGTATCTCAGAATGCCTCAGCAGTATCGCCAGGCCAACTCAAATCCATCAAGGATCACGCCCGACCCGAAACGGTAAAAGAGATGCTATCTTTCCTGGGTCTCACAGGATATAGCAGAAATTATGTAGCATCCTATACAGAGAAAATAGCCCTATTAAGAGCCATGGTCACTGAACAAGGGTCCAGGAATCTGAAAAATAGGCTAAATTGGACCACGGAAACTGAACAACAGTTCATTAGTCTAAAACAGGAAATGTCCTGCATAACGGCACTCGCTGTCCCAGACTATGGAACGACGTTCTATCTGGATGTGTCAGAGAACGGAGGATTGATAAGCGCCGTTCTGTTCCAAAAGAACCAACAGGGAAGACAGACTCTGATGTACTACAGTTCCACATTAGACACCACAGAAAAAGGGGAACCAGCATGCACGAGGTATGCGGCAGGCGTGGCAAAAGCTATAAGCAAAACGGCCCACCTGGTACAACACCACCCTCTTGTGGTATTGACAACTCACGGAGTGGCGGCTTATGTGGCCTCTAGCGCGTTCACCATGTCCGGTCTAAGACAGACACGTTTAGAGAAAATCCTGCATGAAGACAATCTAACGTTCGTTCACGATGGAGTAAATATGGCCGATAATATGAGAGGTATGCCGATGCACTGCTGTGAGGAGAGGGTGGCTGGGGAGGTAAAAATCAGAAAAGATCTGGAGAATGAGCCTCTAAAAGAGGGAAAGGTACTGTACACCGATGGATGTTGCTACAGAGACCACACAGAAGGCCTGAAAGCAGGATATGCAGTAGTGACTGAGGAAGAGGACAGACCAGGCCAGTACAGACTAGTGAAAGGAGGACGTATCTTGAACCATCCCTCAGCACAGAAAGCAGAATTAGTAGCCGTAAAGGAAGCGTTAGAACAAGCTGAGGGAGAGGATGTAACGATATACACCGATTCTGCCTACTCCCATGGAACCTGTCACTATGAGTTAGCTAGGTGGTTTAGGAATGGATTCAAAACGGCCTCAGGCGCCCCAGTGAAGCACCAACAGGTAATAGAAGATTTAGCTCTTGCACTAATGAAGCCCCACAGAGTAGCAATAGTTAAATGCAAAGGCCATGACCCAGGCAACTCAAGTGTAGCCAAAGGAAATGATGCAGCTGATAAGGCTGCGAAACAGCAGACAGGATATGCTGATTCAGTGCAAGGGATCTTGCAGGCATCAAATGACACCCCACCCCCACAGCATACATGCTCAGAAAATGATTTGATAAACCTACAGGAAAAAGCAGGGGCCTATGAAAAGAACAGGTGGTTAAACAAAGGAGCCACCCGGGTAGGAAAACTGTGGAGAGCTCATGATGGGAGAATGGTTTTGCCCGCAGGATTGGCCCATATGCTAATCAAGGAAGCACATGGGATGGAACATGTAGGAAAAGCCCTAACATTGGCAAAACTGACTCAATGGTGGCACCCTGACTTGAACAGCCTGGTAATAGAGTTCCTGGCAACATGCAAAATTTGTAGAGAATACAATCCCAAACCAACAATCAAGCCAAACATGGGATCTTTCCCAGTCCCTACAGCACCATTTCAGGAAATAGTCATCGACTATACTGACATGGGAACCCAACAAAGAGTTCAAGGATACAGATATCTGCTAGTGATAGTAGATACGTTCACCAAATGGGTGAATGCTATCCCGGCCAAAAGGGAAGACTCTAAGACAGTGTGCAAATACTTGATCAATCATCATGTGCCAATGCACGGCTTTCCCCAGGTGGTGAGATCAGATAATGGCTCTCATTTTAAGAATGAGGATTTGCAGACTGTGGAGAAAGCATTAGGCATCACTCACAAATTCGGCTCGGTTTACCATCCACAGAGCCAGGGACAGGCGGAGGTCACTAACCGGATCTTAAAAGACAAGATGGCCAAGATACAAGCTGACAGCAAATTGACATGGGTACAAGCTCTACCTATAGCTCTCAAATCACTGAGAGAATCATGCAATCCTAGCACAGGTTATTCCCCATATGAGCTTCTCACAGGAAGGGCATTCCCAAGCCCTGCTAACATAGACAATAGTGTTAGTGTGTTGGACCTAGGATCCATTGACCACCAAGAGTACTACCAATCGCTAACTGCATTGGTAGCCTCTATCTCGTTTCAGGCAACGGAGAAAAGAACCAGAGAATCTAAGCCACAGGACACACCCCACGTGAAAGAAGGAGATTGGGTGTATGTAAAGGTGATCAAAAGACAGTGGCCAGCACCTCGCTGGAGAGGACCACACCAGGTATCTCAGGCTACCTCACATGCGGTGAGATTGCTGGACAAAGGAGATACGTGGTATCATGTTAATCAGTGCACAAGAGCTGATGCCCCAGAAAGAAATCTAGCAGAAACCAGAAATGATATCATATTATCTCAGGATCTAGATGATGATGCCCAGACAAACCCTAAGACCCCAGAGGGCCCGGAGACAGCGGCTGCTGTTTATGGTGAATGAACCGATTAAATTGGTGATCAGTTTCCTGGTGTTCCTGACCATGTACCTCTCGATCATAGTGGCGGTACAGGCCATGGAACACAGAGAGCTGATTACCACAGATGACGCAATGCCAACTATAACCACTACCCACTCTGACAAATCGACCAATCTGACTAACACCCCGGACACACCCTGGTTTCCTGACCCTGGTGACCCTGACCCGTCCCCTGGACCAAACGTCACGGCTAAAAGCCTAAATAGACGACGAAGGGCATTTGGCCCGGGTTACAAGAACTTGAGAACAAAGAGGTACCCGACTTTGACTTTCACCCCAGGACTAACCCAATCCAAGGACCTTGACATCTGTGCAGTGCTAGACTGCAAAGGGGGAAAGACCGTCTACATATGTAGGGTGCCCAGGGATAGAGTCAGGTCCAGGAGCGACAACTGGTGCTCCAATAGGGAAAGCATCATCACCAACACGGGGAGAGACTGGGAGGGAGCGAAAGAGGCTGATACGAAGGGAAGGTTATTTATCACCCATACCAACACTACCACCAGGAAAGTGACGGTACGACTAACGGACCCCAGCATCTCAGACATAGGGCTCTATGTTTTGGGAGAAAGCACCTGGGGTAACCCTTTAGGGAGGTTTAGGATAGAGGTAACCACCAACCAGACCCTGACTGAGGACTCACTAACACCTACCCCACCTGCCCCGGGGACGATGGCCCCCACCATGACTGATGCCGGTACCATAACACTCCCGACTGCTCAGCCTACCGCTGACGTGACTGGTGCCGGTACCATAACACTCCCGACTGCTCAGCCTACCGCTGAAACCTCTGCCTCCCGCACCATAGGTGCTCTCGCCTCGTCTACTATGACCCCACCTTGGTCTAATGCTACACACGCTCTAACGGTCACAACCCAGTCGCCCATTCCACCCCCGGTAATAGTTTGGAAGGCCCCGATAGGACCTGAACGACAGACGCAATTGGAATTCCCAAAAGCTGGAGAGGCACATTATCCTATGACTCACATGATATTTACTATGGGAGTCACAGGAACCATTGAAATTGATGCGTGCAGATTGGTTGCCTGTGGGGATGGGGAAGGGAGACAGGCTGGGATATCAAAAAGCAGCGTTTATGTGTGTGTTAGACCAGTGGCCACGGGACGTGGATCAAATTGTGAAGAATGGAAGTGGACGTTTATTAATTCTGAGGGCGCAGATTTGGGTCGGGGGCTCGTAAAAGCCAACAAGAATCGGTTGCGACACCGATTCTCCGTTAAAAGAGGAAGATCACTGGCCAAATGCCAAAATCAACATTGCAACCCTCTATATATCACCCTGAAAGATCCTCATGTCTCTGACTCAGGAACATATGTAATAGGAATGAATGTCGTAGGAACTGATCCATTGCACATCTTTAAATTATCAGTCATAGTCCCCACGATAGGGTATAAACCTCCACCGCCTGCCATTTTGGCCACGGACGACACGAAATATAAGTTATCTGATATAATTAGGATAGAAACAGGCTATGTCAACACAAATGCCTGGATGAATAGAATGGAGGCCCAAGGAAAGCTGGCGAACAACGGGACTGATTGTGTCATTTGTTCTTCAGCCAGACCAACTCTATTAACGGTTCCCTCGGTGTTCACGACCTCAGGAGATGTTTTCCAAACTGGCCCCAGATCTATGCTTTGTGTACTAAATCTGCACCAAGCCTCCAACCCAGACAAGAAATGCCGGCCACTAGAGAAATATTTCCCAATGACTAATAAGAATGCCATTCCACCCATTTTCACCCCTCTCCCTGCCAACCACACCTGTATTACTAGGGTAGGGACAGTACCAATGGGACACCTGGGTAAAGGATGGTGTGGTAGGACCTATAATTTCACAACCATGGACAAGTACAAGGAATTCCCCATAGCCAGAGCGGATTTGTGGTGGTACTGTGGTGCCCATATTTTATATAGCACCATGCCAAAATACTGGGGAGGCACTTGTACCATTATCTCCCTGATAGCTCCCATCACAGTCACCCCTATGACCGCTGAGGAAATAGAAGCCACGGTAGAAAGATATACCCCTTTGCTATCAATGTCCCGTAGCAGAAGAAGTTTTGACTGGGGATCCCACGAGGATCCTACATATATAGACGCTATAGGGGTCCCCAGAGGAGTACCGGATGAATTCAAATTAGTGGATCAAATTAAAGCAGGGTTTGAATCAGTTTTTTGCTGGTGGTGTACTATTAATAAAAATGTTGATAGAATCAATTACGTGCATTACAATGTCCAGATGCTGAGTAACATAACAAGAGATGCGATAAAAGGGATTGCTGAGGAGCTACATGCTAACTCACTAATGACTTACCAAACAAGAGTGGCTGTAGACATGTTGTTGGCTGAAAGCGGAGGAGTTTGTGCCATGTTTGGAAGTCGATGCTGCACCTTCATTCCAAACAACACTGCTCCGGATGGATCAGTGTCTAGGGCCTTGGCGGGACTCATAGCCCTGTCCAATCGGATGAAGGCGCATTCAGGTGTCACCAATCCATTTAATGATTTCATGGAGAGCTGGTTTGGTAAATGGAAACATATGATCTCAGTAATAGTAATCTCTCTTATTGTTGCTGTATCTGTGATTGTAATGTGTGGTTGCTGTTTCATCCCCTGCATTAGAGCATTGCTGTTGAGATGCATCACCGCGGCGGTCCAGGGCCGGGACGAGGTGATACAGGCCCACGATATGCCATTGTTGGACCCGCCAGAACGCCCTGAGTTGCCGCCGCGGTGGGACGGGATGTTCGTATGATTTGGATTCACCTCATAAATGAGGTGAAAAGGGGGATTTGATATCATTTGATGTCATTTACCACCCCTTAACTTGATATCATTTACCACCCCAGTAGAGATCGATTTGATAACCTATACCACCCCTAATTTACTCCTCAAACTCACATATTATTATCACACACCTACAGCAGCAGCACCTGGAGAGGTTTCTCCTCTCCAGTTATAATTATTACTTTGTACTTGGCTTCACCCCACATTATTAAATGGTCCCCTCCACAGTTAGTGACAGGGTGTTTCACACCCCAGTTGACAGTCTCACACCCCAGTTAACAGGCAGAGTTAAGAAAAGCACGGTGGGAACACATTTAGGGAAGTAGTTGTCAGCCTACCAGACAGTAATAAGCAACTTGCGGCCCGGGGACTAAGGGCAGGCAGAGTGCAGGGTGGCACGCGGCCATCTCCTGATAGTTTTTATTGTGTAATAAGAATCTGATTCATAATGATAACTAATGTGAAATAAAGTTTGGCTGAGCTCCAGTTAACTTGTCAAACACTGCTGTCCAACAGCTATAATTGGTTTCATTTCATTGGTTTTCATTATCATTATTCATATTTATGAATTACATATTATTATTATTTTTCATTTTTATTATTCACTATTATTATTCACTTATTATTATTGTTTGTCCCTGACTGCTTTTTCTATTATTCTTTATTATTAATCATCTATTATTTTTATTATTATTACTCATTTATTATTATTATTATTATCATTATTATTGTTATTATTATCTTTATTATTGTTGTTGTTGCTAATTAATATTCCATCTATTTTGATGTATTGCATTAAGATGAAATTTGCCTGTGTGCTGACAGACCCAAAGACTCTTTGACCTCGTCAGCCCACAAGGCCTCAGTCAACTGAAGTGCATGCTGAGAGGAGTATTTTGAAAGTTGTCGTTTAACACCTCCAGATAGAAAGAGGCTGTATTCAGACTTATTGGTGGTTCAGTGGTAGAATTCTTGCCTGCCACGCGGCGGCGGCGGCGATTAGGCACGGGTTCGGATCATGGCCAATGCACCATGCTGTAAGGTCATGAACTTGTGTCTCTTTTACAGTTAGACGATCTTCAGTCGTAATGTTTAATAAATTGCAACATATTGCCATAATTGTTTCTGTATTAACAAATGACGCGATGTATGAATATTGTGTGCAATTTGTGTCTTTCTTTTCAAACAGCAACAAACAAATGCAAATGTTTAGCATAGTGAATCATCTTAAATGATTAAAGCAGTATTTCTGAGTAATGTTAATAAAAGGCTAAATTTGCTGGCTAGCTTGTAGAAACTGTAAGGTCACATGTTTTTGAATTCAGGAGGCCTAAATGGGGTAACATTTAAGTTATGTGGGGGTTTGTTCAGAAACTTTAGTCAAAAGCCTGTTTATTCCCTAATACCACCCTCTCTGAAGCATGAAGGACCAGTCGCAAAATGTTGCAAATGTGCTGAAATATTGCTGAATAAGGGAATTTAAGGGGTATTTGTTTATCTGTTTGTTTGTCTGTCTGTCTGTCTGTGAATGCAGGGGAAGTGTTACATACAGTTTGAACTGTTTCTTTTTTGATAGAAGTATTTCCTGTCATAGAGTGTCTCCCCAAAAACAGGAATGTCCTTTTAAGGCAGCTAAATAAAATCCCCCATAAAGCAATCGGACACAAAAAGCAGAAGTATCAACCGTTCCAGAAAGGTATATAAGAAAACTCAAAGAGGAACTCCCCAGAGAATCTCCCGAAGATGCTGATAGCCGGTGACTCCTTTGCAGACTCATCCAGCCGACGCCTCTACTAAGACATTCTCCCAGCTGAAATCGTATTGTATTACTTGACCTGCTCTGTATTTTTGTATGCAATTTAATTCTATATAAAATAACATTTATATATCAGATTGTTGTCAATAACTGGTTCTTATCTGTCTGAATTCAAAATTGGGCCACGCCTGAACAGGTTGTGTGGGCTCCGGCTCATACAAGGATAACATCTCTAAAAACCTTCTGACTGTTGAACCTTTTTGCACTTGTGTTAAGCTGTGCTAGGAGGATTGGAAAACCATTTTCCATCAGTTATCTATAGGAATAGGAAACTATGGAATTGCCAAAAAATTTAAATTTAGAAAATTCCCACCACATGAAGACTTTCTGCAGGCCACTGCAAATATTACAATGATATATTACAGTAAAATGGTTCAGAGCATGAGTGAGTGAATGAGAATACAGTGAACAGCAGACAAAGGTATGTTGTTGCAATTTCAGGGTTCCCACACCTTCAACATCAAATTCAAGGACCCAACATGCCATAGTTTGAGACATGGATCAAGCTTAATTACTGTTACAACAATACAAATTTTTATGAGAACTAGCACAAGCTCGCAGACAAAGAGAGGCTTGAATATGTGAACACTTCTCAACTGTGCTGTGTTGTGATCACAGACTATGTGGTCTCTATCTCTATCTCTTGCCTTCTCTAACACAGCACATCAAAAATATACTGTAATATGTATAATACATAATATAATAATAATATAATGTACAATATGTAATATAATATAAAACCCTGTATTCATAATATGCATACAGGGTTTTATATTATATTACATATTGTACATTATATTATGTATTATACATATTACAGTACATGGTGCTGACATATGAAATTCATATGTCCCCCTGCCATGGTACGGCACCAACTGGAGATGAGAAATACTCCGTAAACTTCTCTCTGATGGCCATTGCTGTCTTTGAGGAGTTGTTGCTCCCCAGCTGAGGGATGGGCATGATGGCATCAGTGGTGGTGGTGGAAGAAGTGCTGTCAGGCTGATGGTACCTAGGATCAGAGGATGGTTTTGGTCTCATGAAATTATGAAGGATGCATGTGGCCTTCACAATATGCTCTGCCATCTCTGGGCCCACTCCAATCACTCGATGGAAGACTCTCCATTGGCTGGCCAAAATCCCGAAGGCACACTCAACCATCCGACGGGCACGAGACAGGCGGTAGTTGAACACCTTTTTCTCTTGAGGAAGGTGGGCACCAGGGTATGGCCTCTGGAGGTTGGTGAGAAGTGGGAAGGCCGCATCTCCAACTACCACATAGGGCAGCTGGCCAAGGTGGTCTGCTCCAGGTAGAGGGGTGTCAGGGGGGATGTTGAGGTTTCCTGCCTTTAATGCTCTCCCAAACGCAGCGTTTGCAAGGATGCCTCCATCACTGTTTCTTCCGTAGGCTCCAATATCCACCAGCCTGAACAGGTACCTTGCATCCACAACAGCTAACAGGACGATTGAGAATGTCCCCTTGTAATTGAAGTACTGAGAGCCTGTGTTGTCTGGGGCCTGTACGACAATGTGTTTCCCATCCACAGCGCCAATGCAGTTAGGAAAGTTCCACAAATCCCCAAACTCATGTGCAATCTTTTTCCAGTCAGCCTCTTGTGGGACAGGCATGTACTCATCTACAAGGCAATCCCATATGGACTGAGTTACCTCCTCCACGATTTTAGACACCGTTGCTCTTCCAAGCCTATAGCTGAATGCGATGGTCCTGAATGAGTCGCCTGTTGCAAGGTACCTGAAATTAAATGAAAGGAGAGTCAGCTACTAATCATAGAGAGGAAAAAAATAATTTATCACTCTCAGCAAAGAGAGGTAAACTGCCCAAAATAGCACAACTTCAGAAGATTGACACTTGGAAAATATATACTCTGAACATGGATGTGTCAGTCTACACACCAGCTTGCCCTATATTTCAGATTCTGTTCATGTTACTTAACTTGTAAACCATATTATTGCATTATTGTTACAAATGAGCAATGCTGTTGCGACCGTTAGCTAACATTAGCAGCATTGCTAATTTGTAACTCACGTTACTGTTGCCAAACTAAATAGGCAGCTTATGTTCACATGTGCCTACATGACGGGACACATAATAGGCACATGTGAACATAAGCTGCCTATTCTCAGTTTGGCAACAGTAACGTGAGTTACAAAGTAGCAATGCTGTTGCAACCGTTGCTAACATTAGCAGCATTGCTAATTTGTAACTCACGTTACTGTTGCCAAACTGAGAATAGGCAGCTTATGTTCACATGTGCCCCGTCATGTTTACTTCTAGTAGACTATTATCCAAAAACATTACATTGTGTTTAGCGTAGTATTTTTTACTCACCGAAGGCAAACACACAGGCGCTCTGCTGGGCTGATACTCTCCCGACAGTTTGTGTGTTGCTTGGCGACACTGGGGCCTACTTTTTCCAGGAGAAGATCAAACTGCTCACTAGTCAAGCGGAAATACTGCTGAAACCGTTGGCTGTCCAGTCGCAATTCTTGCACCAAGCGGTGATACTCCCCGTAGCGGGATCTCAGCAAATTAATGCTGTGGACCCACGGACGGGAACGAGTCTTCTTGTTCTTTTTCTTTCTAGAATGAATCGCGGTAGCTATTAGCAAAGCCTTTGTGGCATCCATTTTTGTCTGCGCTCTTCGAAAAGTGCGCTTGTACCCTGCTGCATCCGGGGCTGCTGACACGCCCACTGTACGAAAACAACGCAGGGACACATCTCTGTCCGTTAAAACAATGTATCGGACAGACATCTGTCCGTTCAATCATTCTGTCCATTTTCTGACGGATCAGTGTGGCCAGGGCCTTAGTTATCCTTACAACTCTTGGCGGTTGTCACGCACATAGCTAGCTAGCTGCTTCTCCTTTTGGCGGTATATGGAGACTGACTCACGCATGCTCTGTCCGACCGGAAGTCTTCCCCAAACATAGTGTTCCCCCCCAGTAACACTCCCACACATCAGTTCCTAGCTGCAATCGAGACACTTCTATTGCTCACCACATTACATGTAACTCTGGATCGCTACATACTCCCCGCCCAACAATAAGGCCAGCTCCCACGCTGGCACCACAACCCACACATCCCCCTGTACCAAAACACACCCACAACTCTTCTTTTTCTTAACACACTTTTTTTCAACACATTCCATCCCACCACCATATCTCATGCCATGTACATTTTTTTCTTTTTTCTTTACAAACATTTCCAAACCACCACCATCCTCTTTTTTTTTTTTTTTTAGTACAACTCAAAGTTCTCCAAATGTCCCGGAGCCCGTGGCTCTCTACGCGGCCGTGTTACTCCCCGCCGTCTCTTTCCAGGACTTCATCAGCACCCCGTTGCTCAATCTCAGGGTTTCGAACTCTGACCACAGCCCCTTGGTTGCGTCGGTGACCCCGGCCACCTCTTCCCACGGCGGCTTCTGGCCCTCTTCTACCCACTGCAGGACTGGCAACAGCTCCATGTCGTTCTCTTGATGGACCCTCCAATCTGCCGCTTCTGCCACCTGCAGCGCCTTGCACACTGGTCCGTCCCGCGTATGGTTAGGGCATATCCTCGCTTCCTCTTGGAGCTCTCTCTCCCTTCCTTCTCTCTTCTCGCAGTACACACACCCTCTCTCTGCGCAGGGCCGTCGTGACAGGGCGTCTGCGTTGACGTGGCGCGCCCCTGCCCTGTGCTCTATGGTGAAGTTGTAGTCTGCCATCCTTTCTAACCAGCGGCACATCTGTCCCTCTGGCTCCCGGAAGGACCACAGCCACTGCAGTGCCGAGTGATCGGTCCGGATGGTGAACTGAGGCTGCCCCAGGAGGTAGTATCGGAAGTGCTGTAATGCTTCTACGACGGCGAGGAGCTCCCGGCGGGTGACGCAGTAGTTTCGTTCTGTTTTGTCAAACGTTTTGCTGAAGTACGCCACCACCCGCTCCCCGTCCGGCCCCGTCTGGGACAGCACGGCCCCCATACCCCCATTGCTGGCGTCAGTGTCCAGTAGAAACGGCAGTGTGGGGTCTGGTGCTCTAAGCACCGGAGACTCGGTCAGCGCTTTCTTGAGGGATTCGAAGGCTAGGTGGCATTCTGTCGTCCAGTGGAAGTCTGTGTTCTTTTCCTTTAGCCGGAACAGTGGCTCTGCGATTTTAGAAAACCCCTTTACGAATTTCCTATAGTATGAGGCTAACCCTACGAAGCTCTCGAGTTCTCCCTTGTCTCTGGGGGTGGGCCACTCTGTGAGCGCCCGTGTCTTCTCTTCCAGGGTGCGGATGCCCCCCGCGCCGATGCCATGCCCTAAGAACTCTACCCTCCTCTTCAGGAAGTGGCACTTATCTGGGTGTAACTTCAGACCCGCCTCTGCTATTTTCTGCAGGACCTTCCGTAACGCCCCCACTGCTGCCTGAAACGAGCCCCCGTGTGTCAAGATGTCATCTAAGTACACGACGCATTCGGTTTGGGGAATGTCTCCCAGCAGCTTCTCCATTAATCTCTCGAACGTTGCTGGTGCGTTGCACAGACTGAGTACTCGAAACTGCCACAGCCCCCTCTCGGTGCGGAAGGCGGTCTTTGGCTTGGCATCGTCGCAGAGGGGCACCTGCCAGTACCCGCTGCGGAGGTCTAGGGATGAGAACCAGGATGACTCCCCCACCGCATCTAACAGCTCCTCGATGATGGGCAGCGGGTACGCGTCTTTCTTAGTCACTCTGTTCAGCCCCCTGTAGTCTACGCAGAATCGCATCTTCGAGCTATTTTTCTTCTTTACCAACACTACCCCCGACGCCCACGGGCTCTCGGACGGCTCAATGATCCCTGCACGCAGCATGTTCTCTACAGCTTCGTTCGCTATCTCCCTCCGCGCTGCTGGGACTCGACGGGGATGCGACCTGATGGGCCGCGCCCCCTCAGTGTCTATTTGATGTTGCACCAGGTGGGTACAGCCTAGCTCATCATCGGACATCGCGAAAATGTCTTTATATTCCTCTAGTACTCGCCACAGTTCTTCGCTCTTTCCTCAGGAACTTCTTCACCATCTTGCCGATATGGAGGCAATATTCACCGCTTAACTTCTGACGCCAATGTAGCGTTCCTGGTATTTATGGAATCATGAGGCTTCTTGTTGGTACAGGGTTCTTTATTCACAGTTAGTTATCCTTACAACTCTTGGCGGTTGTCACGCACATAGCTAGCTAGCTGCTTCTCCTTTTGGCGGTATATGCAGACTGACTCACGCATGCTCTGTCCGACCGGAAGTCTTCCCCAAGCATAGTGTTCCCCCCCAGTAACACTCCCACACATCAGTTCCTAGCTGCAATCGAGACACTTCTATTGCTCACCACATTACATGTAACTCTGGATCGCTACACTATTAATAACATTTATTTATTTTCTCTGATTTTTCAAAGCGCCAATATTTGTAGATAGGAGAAGAGCCTTGGCTTTGTACCTCCTGCTACGCAGACAGCGGCTCCGGCAGAGGAGAAGAATGTGGGTTCACCCTATAAACCTGAAGAGAAAACAACATGGCCTGTTTCACATCCTTGTTGCTGAACTGCGACTGGACAGTGACCGCCATCTGAAATACTTCAGAATGAAACCAGAAAATATGGATGATCTGCTGGCAGTGATCGGACCTGATCTGACCAAACATACAACTAATTATCGGGACCCCATTGAACCAAAGCAACGGCTTGCTGTGACATTGAGGTAATTTACTAATGTACAAAAACGATAATCTCCCAAGAAATTATTTCTTCAGCATTGCTTTTGTTGTAAATTATTTATTGTGGCATCAAACATAAAACAAAACCAATAATTTGCCCAAAATAAATCTTAAAGTGTAGTGTAGTTATAGGCTACACTAGCCTATAATAAAAAAAAATCACACAAAAGGTAAAAAAAATAATTAAACAGTATAAAATAGAATCCAAAATTGAACAAATCTAGACATTTTTTAAGAATAATTCTCAATTCCTGTACAGGAATAAATACAAATGAAATTATTTACAAAATTAAACATTAAAGCTTAGAAAAATAAACTTTTTATTCTGCCCACACCCCTGCTTCTTCCAACACTCCCAGAGCCCCTCCAATGGCGCTTGAAACACCTTGGACGGCCGGGGGTTGTAGGTTGTATTGTCTTTGTTGGGATGGTGGTGGGGGTTGCAGGCTAGGCTCTTTGGTGTGGTGGGGGTGGGGTGGGAGTAGTTGTGGTTTGTCTAGGTCATACATGGGCATATGGCCCGCGATGTGTGGCCCGCGATGGAATTGCAATTTTTTTTTTTTTTTTTTTTTTTTTACAGTGCACCTGAACATGCAAGATACCCGCTGAATAAGTGTCAAAATGTTCATGTCATTCTGGCCAATACTCTTCTGTTATAGCATTTCAGTCTGGAATATGGAATATCTTTCAATAATCTTTATGACTAAAAGGCTAAAAGTAATCTCATGTGTAAGAAATGACTGTTCTACATTGAAGTAGAAATTTAAATAATTAACTTGTTGGTTTTGGATTTATTTAGCTTCAAGAGTGCATTTTTGTTCGTGTGACCCTCAACACAGGCTTTGAGAATCCCGGCCACTTACTGATACTTATGCTTAAATTAACCCACTCATATTCTGGTTTATTTTAAGAAAAACATTTTGGCTAGTGGAAATTCTAATTGGCTGGTAACTTTAAAATCTAGCAGCCATATTGGCAGGTGGTGAAAAAAGTTAATTTCAAGCCCTGCAGCGAGAGCAGGTGGTGACATAGGAGTGAGTGAGAAAAGGATCAAATATTGGTAAGACTGAATAATGACATCACAACTGTTAATTTAAAATGAGTTATTCCTCTAAACCTGGTTTCAAATGCCCCAAATTTTTCGCGCTGGCGCTGTTCAGCCCTCAGCAAAATCTGGTAGCAAGGACATCATCAAAGTTGCCCATCCATGGGTTACGGCATGACAATATTTGTTCGGCCCCCGGCAACAATCTGGGTTTCTTATGTGGCCCCCCATGAAAAATAGTTGCCCACCCCTGGTCTAGGTGTTGAGGGGTAGTTATGAAATGCAGATGTGGGAGCCCATTGTGGGCTCGGTGTGGATGGCTGGTTGTTTCCCTTCTCTGCCTCATGAAGGTATTGCAGGATATGCATTTTTGCACTGACCTGAGCAGGACGGGACAGGCTGTTGATTTCTGGGACCAGGCTGGGGCAAAAGTGGTATGTCCCCTCCTGGTCATTTGGGACATGTGGTGGTGCATTTGTTTTTTCTGCAGTCAGGATATCGAGCAGGTCTTGCTCGGTCTCACGTTTTCGCTTCCTGCTGGCCTCTGATGCAGTGGGTGGTTGGGGGGATGCGGACGTAGAAGCTGCTTGCAGAAGCTGCACTCTGGGGTGTACAGGGGGGGGTGTCAGACCTCTGGCTAACTGAGGAGGGAGGTCGGACCGGGCTGAAGTTGATTGGTCCTCCTGGTCCTGGTTGCTGCTGTGGAGAGGCTGCAGTGGACCCATGTCCGGTACCAGGCGGTGGATGGCTCAGCTCCTGAGATGGTCCAGCGAACTCTGCTTCTAATGAGTCTTCTGCCTCTGGAGGATTAGCAGGCCGGAGAGTGCTAGTTGATCTGAAAATCAATTAATAAATGGATAAATAAGTGATAGTTTGGAAAAAGTCAAAAGTGTGAATTAGAGCATTGAGAATAACATTTAAAAATAATATGTAAACAAAATGTTAGGATGACGTCATCATTCCTACTTTGACGTCGTCATTCCGACTATGATGTCATCGATCACTGATGATGTCATGGTTCATAAGTGTCTTTCATGCCTTTCATGCCTTTCGCTAGTGATGTCATAGCACAGGTGATGTCATGTCTCTGATGATGTCACAAACGGTATGATGTCATAGCACAGGTGGTGTCATGCTCGGATCTATAAAGGCCTGTTCCGGCAGGCTCTGGCCAGTGATTCATAATCTAAACTAGGATCATACCAATCTCTGCAACCTGCAACCAGCAACTTCTGCAATCTCTCTGCAACCGTTCCCAAAACCTCGAACAGTGCAGCCCCAGCTATCAAGCTACCAAGTTCCACAACACCCCAGCTTCTCCAGACCTACCAAGTTTCCCGTGGTCATCAACTACCCGCGAATAGATCCACACGTCTAACTCCGATCCTGACAGTATGAATCACTCAGAAACGGATTTAGCGGATAGATTTCCACCGATCAAAGAGGCCTCAGCTGACCCACCAGGCGGTCAGCTAGATATCTCCACTCATCCTGATACCTTCACTCATCCTGATGTCTCCACTCGTCCTATCACATTCGGAGACTTCCATATCATACTTAAGCACCTAGATCGAAGGCTAGATCGTCTCGATAGAAGGCTAGATCGTCTCGAAGGGCTAGGCCCCCAGGGTGTCACCCCGCAGCCTCTGCAAGACCTCGCACTTGAGTCAAGACGCCTGATTGCCCACCAGGAAAAAGCAATCCAGACTCTGGCTTCCGCAGCCGCTGATCGGCACGCCCTCTTGATTGGCCGGCTAGATCGTCTCGAAGCCCCAGCTTCCGAGCGCACCGCCGTTCTGGAGGTTTCCAGACCTGCTACTCCCCCGTCTACAGCGGCCGTTGCTTTTAGCTCTGCCTCTCGGCCGCCTCCAGCTGCTAAGGGCATATTCTGGGGGGGAGTTCGCGTCATCCCAGAGCAGGGGCAGCCACATTCGAGTCCCAGCAGCCATCTGTACCGTGATCTGACCGGCAGGGTTCGCATCACACCAGAGGAGAGGCAGCGCCGTTTGGACACCCGGAGCTGCCTGTACTGTGGCCGAGCCGGGCATTACCTCCTCCTGCTCCCGGCGTCCAGTAAGTGGTCCCACCGCTCGCCGGCCCGTGGTACTCTCAGTGGATCAAGACTCTACGTGTCCAGCCGAAAGATCTGTACGGTTGGGTAGCGCTCCCTGCAGGACCCAGGAGTGGCAGTGTGTCTCCAAGAGGGTTAACGAGTTGGAGAGGACTGTCGACCGTCTCATTGGGAAGTTCAATCGCTGCCTGCAGATCGGCTCCGTCCCCCCGCAGGGGGCCTCCGAGTCTGCTGGCCCTGAGGCACAACCTGAGGCACAACCTGTGGACCTGCCCCTCGCCGAGTCTGAACCTGTACCTGAGGCACAACCTGTGGACCTTCCCCTCGCCAAGTCTGAACCCGTACCCCAGCAGCAGCCAATTCCTGTCCTTGACCAACACGTAGGTTCCAGCTTCATGCTGGGAGGCTCCCGTAGTGTCGTCAGCCCTCGGTCAAGAGCAAGAAGAAATAAGAGGCGTTTAAAGGAGGAGACGGTGGGTGACCTCCCCAAACTACAGGTCGGGAGGGCAGGCCTCGCTGTGTCAGATCCCCCTGCGGCTCTGCCTTCGGAGACGGCGGCATTTGACCCTTTTGATGGTCCCCAGCCTCCCATGTTTGGATCGTGCCCCGGGGGATGGCCGGTCCCAGAGGATCCACCGGACCCGGTGGAAGTTCTATCCACGTATCGGTCCATCTATGGCTTCGATATCCTGTATTAGGGAGGAGCACCTCCACTGTCCTGCACCCCCTTTGGGGTCTGACCACCTGCATCTAACCACCTGCTGAAGAGCACCTCACTCTCTTACACCCCCTTTGGGGCCTAACCACCTGCGTCTAACCACCTGCGGAAGAGCACCTCCACCAGAACCTACGGATTTTTTGTCTCCCAGATGCCATCCTTGATGGCCTCATTGGACGCCAGGTGACGTCCGTTGAGGGGAGGGTACTGTTAGGATGACGTCATCATTCCTACTTTGACGTCGTCATTCCGACTATGATGTCATCGATCACTGATGATGTCATGGTTCATAAGTGTCTTTCATGCCTTTCATGCCTTTCGCTAGTGATGTCATAGCACAGGTGATGTCATGTCTCTGATGATGTCACAAACGGTATGATGTCATAGCACAGGTGGTGTCATGCTCGGATCTATAAAGGCCTGTTCCGGCAGGCTCTGGCCAGTGATTCATAATCTAAACTAGGATCATACCAATCTCTGCAACCTGCAACCAGCAACTTCTGCAATCTCTCTGCAACCGTTCCCAAAACCTCGAACAGTGCAGCCCCAGCTATCAAGCTACCAAGTTCCACAACACCACAGCTTCTCCAGACCTACCAAGTTTCCCGTGGTCATCAACTACCCGCGAATAGATCCACACGTCTAACTCCGATCCTGACACAAAATATATATTATGTTCTGTATATAAATGTGTGCAAGTAGAAAAAACTTACGTTCTACTTTGAATGTGGGGGATGAGAAAACTGATGATGTTGTGGTACTTCCACTCTTTCACTGGCCCACCTGCAGAGCCACTGGGGAGGTTTTTAATCTTGCGATGATGCTCCACAAACTGGTCCCGGAGGCTTTTCCACCTTTTTTTTACTTCTTCTCCTGTGACAGACAAACATGTATTTAGATTAGTGTTCATTGCACAAGATTAACACGTTTATTAACCATACACTTTTATTGATCTTGTTTTCTCAGATTCCTGGGCACTGGAGAAAGCTTCTCCAGCCTGGCTTTCCAGTATCGCCTGGGGAAAAGCACAGTTTCACAGGCAGTACAGTTGACCTGCCGGGCTGTAGTGAAGCGCATGGTGGCAACCCAGTTTCTCACCCCTACAGAGCAAATGTGGAGAGACATTGCATCCACATTTTGGGCAAAGTGGAATTTTCCTAACTGCATAGGGGCCATAGATTGGAAACATATCACCATCAAAGCACCAGCCAGGTCAGGGATTTTGTATTTTAATTACAAGAAGTCATTCTCCATAGTTCTGCTGGCACTAGTGGATGCGGACTACCGCTTCATCAATGTCCAAGTGGGGGACTACGGCAGGTCCTGTGATGGGGGCACATACGCTGCCTCTGATTTGGGGAAAGGGATGGCAGCCAGAAGTCTGCATGTTCCTGCTGACTCTCCTCTGCCAGGCTCTGCCCAGCAGGACGTGGCCCCATACACCATGGTGGGAGAAGCTGCCTTCCCCCTGAAAACATATCTGATGAGGCCATTCCCGGGACTACGGCCTCCGAGATGGCAGAAGATATTCAACTACAGACTCTCCAGGGCCAGAATGGTGGTTGAGTGTGCCTTCGGGATTCTGGCGGGAAGATGGAGGGTGCTCTACACACGGATGGAAATGAAGCCGGAGAATGTAGACACTGTGGTGATGGCCGTGTGTGTTCTCCACAACTACCTGGCGAACCCGACACAGAACCGGAGATGGTTGGAAGAGGCAGAAGAGCGTGGGCAACAACTACAGGATGCCAGAAACATGGGAGGAAACAGAGGAGGCAGAGAGGCCTATGATGTTCGCGAGAGGCTCAGCACTTTCTTCCTCTCCCCTGAGGGGAAAGTTCCCTGGCAGGACGGCATGGTTGACTATGTCTAGAGAGGATGCAACTGTAATTAACAGTGATCATTGACTCAAACTAGCCATTGTCTCCCTGGATTTGAGGGCGTTGAGAGTAGTGACATCTTTTAAAGTGTGTGAATTTGACATATGTATAGTATTTTCTCTTGGCAAACAACTCTGTTTTTTAATTCTTGGTGTGAATAAACTTTTGTGAACAATCCATGAATGATCATTTATTATTAGGGCTATTTCATCTGGCTGTTACATATTATTAGTAATAACAACAATTATAACAATTATAATAATAATAATAATAATAATAATACTATGTTGTAATAAGTTGCATTATATATATGATAAAATATTTGTTTTATCATATATATATATAGCCTATATATAGGCTCCAATGTTATAAAACATTAGTAATGGTTATATTCTGTATTTGGCTATTGCTATAGGCTAACATTAATATTATTATTCCTATGTGATCACTTTAGAATTAAGTTTAGAGTGACACAGATGAGTACAAGAACTTTCACAATGACTTGGGAACAGGAGGGGGAGGGTAGCAGCCATGGTGGTTCAGCTTGCCTATGCCATGCTGTGATGTGTTTGTTTACATGATGTGGGAGGGAGACGAAGTTTGCATGGCCTCTGTCCGTTGCATTTAACAACAGCGCGATTTCTTATATAGCCATATGTTTGACGTAGGCTATGCATCCAACATCACCTACACTCAAAATAAATATGGTTTGGGACCATGGGTCTAAAACGGGTGTGGGTTTTTTGATAGTAGGCTACAAGATGTGTTGGATAGGTAGGATACTCGAACTGATTGAGAAAAAAAAAAAGTTTAGCTTACCTGAAACTTCATCTCCAAGCTTGTTTGCGATTGAGTCAAAAACTGCAGCTCTGATTGCTCGGTCCTTGTTGTTTGGGTCAGTGTTGTCATAGATAACTGGATGCTGTTGTAGCCTACTAAGTGGATTAACTTTTCATTGTCCATCTTGCTTCTTCAGACGCTCTTCTCTCTCTGAAGATTTTTTTTGACGACGGTGAGAAAGCCCCACGTGATAGCCACCCGTCAATCTCTCTCTCTCTCTCTCTCTCTCTGCTCAACACTGTTGTAGTAACTCAATTTTATTTTGAAATTCAGTTGACTTTGCCATTTCCGACGGATATTGTCGCGTTTTAATTTCATGGCTTGACAGAAGAAGTCTGCCTGCACGCGCCTTGTCGGCTTCAAAATAGAACTCACGCCTAAACGATAAAATCGGCGAGGCACAGGCAAGGCGTGGGTACACGCAGGGTTCACGCTCAGGCGCCCGGTGTACACAGCCTCGTTGACTAAAACGGACGCCTATTAAAAAGCGTGGGTAAAGGCAAGGCGTAGGCAAGGCTTGGGTCGCCGGTGTGAACCCAGCCTTAGGGTCTGGGGGGAGGTTAGGTTTAGGCGTGGGTGGTGGGAGAGGTTAGGTTTAGGGTTAGGGTCTGGGGGAGGTTAGGTTTAGGCATGGGGGGTGGGAGAGGTTAGGTTTAGGGTTAGGGTCTGGGAGAGGTTAGCTCCTCCAGACCCTAATGGGGGAGCAGTTGACTAATGGGGGAGCAGTTAGGCTAATGGGGGAGCAGTTAGGCTAATGGGGGAGCAGTTGCCATAAGCGTCAAAGATGACTTCCATGGGTTTACATTGAGTTTAGTCGGAAAGCCCAAGTCGTTTCATGGGTCGCTCAAGGGTACCATGTTAGTAACAAGCGACGCACAAGGGACGGGACAAAGCGTCAATATGCTACGCGCTCGGAGTGAGAACGGGTTGGTACTTCATGTGTTTTCATGTTTGGAACGGTGCGGAGGTAAGAGGAGGGTCTGGTAAAACACAGGTGAAAGGTGTGAGATCGTTGAAGGGAATGTTAATATACACCAGTTATAAAGAAAGAGTCCCGCACACCGTCCAAACTTGCAATTGTAGAGTTTATTCGTGACGTTTCGGTCACCGACCTTTTTCAAACAAATGATTACTGACATAATGAAGCCGCTTAAATAAGGAGTGGCTGTTCTGTCACAGCCAATCAGAACTCCACACGAAGACGGGCTTGCAGCTCTGTCACAAGACAATCATTTCTAAAAGACATAGACACTGATTTATATATAGAAAAATTAGAAAGTCTATGTTCATCAGACATTTGGAAATACATGAATAGATAGACTAAACAATGGATAAGAGTGAAGCTCATTTTAGGCACTAAATAGGGACAAATATAATAACTATAAGATCTGACCCGACTGTCTCCAATTAGGTCTACAGCAGCATGGTGCTTGCAGTAATAGGTTATAAAAGTCAAAGAATGTCTACCTCAGATAGCCTATATTTCTAAATGAGCTTCACAATACATAGAAAAGACATAGAAAAAACAAGAGGCAAATATCAAAGGGACAATATATTTTTGTGTAGAACACAGAGGCCTTTAGAAAATGGCATACATTTATACAAATGGACACAGTGGACCGGCTACAATGGCCAAAGAGCCTGGCCCTCTATGCCCAGAGTATACCTGCAGGATTTAGGCTCCTCGACAGAACAACCCTTAAGAAAAAATAGATAATTTTAAAATGAATATGGTAAAACATTACATTACAAACATAGAGAAATACCAGGGGAATCACAAGAACATGTTGAATAATAGTTCGTCATTGAGTCCTTTTGGTGCCAGAGTCTGTAAGGTGTGGATCCAGTAGGATTCTCGTTGTTTTAAGTGTTTATCATGGTCACCCCCTCTAGGTGGCAGGGTGACCAGCTCCATCCCACAGAAACGCAAGGTGGAAATGTCATGGTGAGCGTCATTGAAGTGCACAGCAATGGGATAATCCCGATCATTTCTGCGAATTGTGCTTTTATGTTCACTGATTCTCTGTTTCAGTTTTCTCATGGTTTTTCCAATGTAGGCTAGTCCACAGGGGCAGCGTATCATATAAATCACGTGTGTGGATGCACACGTGATTATGCTCTTGATGGGGTAAGTCCTACCTGTGTGAGGATGGGAAAACTGATTAGTTTTTATGGTATTATTACACTGTGCACAGCTGCCACATCGGTAGTTGCCGTTGGGAAGAGGGTGCAAGCGTGTTTGTGTAAGTCCACTGGATCTTATGTTCGGTTTAAAATCGGCACGGACCACAAGATCCCTGATATTTTTCCCCCTTTTGCTAACAAAAAGCGGTGGATCAACAAAAATAGGAGAGAGTTCAGGGTCAGACTTCAAGATATGCCAATGTTTATTAAAAATCGATCGTATGGCAGTAGAGTGGGCTGAATATTGAGTGATGCATGTGACAGAGAATTTCTTTTGTCTTTTTGCACTCTTTTTTAATAGATCAGAGCGTGTCTTTTTAAGAGACAAATCATAGGCTTGATCGACCCACGGAGGTGGATATCCCCGCTGTAGAAATCTATTTTTCATATCCACAGCCTTCTCTTTGAAGTCCTCCGTGGAGTGGCAGATCCTTCTCAACCTATAAAATTGACTGATGGGGAGACCTTTTTTTAAAGGAGTAGGGTGAAAACTTGAAGCCGACAGAAGAGTGTTTTTATCAATCTCTTTCCTATATAAAGTTGTCAAAAGGGAGCCATTGTTATTTAAAACCCACATGTCTAAAAAGCTCACTTTGTCATAACTGTGGTTGGACGTGAATTGCAAGTTACAATCAAAGCTGTTAAGCAAAGTTACAAAGTCTGCCAAGTCTTCAGGACCTCCATTATAAATACAAAATATGTCATCTATAAATCTATACCACTTAATGATCTTAGACAAGTGTGTATTCATATCTGAATTAAAGACATAATTTCTTTCAAAAAACCCAACAAATAAATTAGCATAATTTGGTGCACAAATGGTACCCATACTTGTGCCTGAGACCTGTAGAAAAAAATCATTTTCAAAGCTAAAATAATTGTATTTCATCACAAAATTAGCCAGGTCAGTTATAAGCTGGTTGGGGGGATTTGTTGTCCTGTCACGATCTTGTAGATAAAAACTTAGGGCCTCCAAACCCCCTTCATGGGGAATGTTGGTGTAGAGGCTCGTGACATCAAGGGTTAGCAGGAGGACATCTTCTGGTAAATGGTTAAGACCCGAAATTTTCTCAATGAAGTCAGTGGAGTCCTTAATGTAGGCAGGCAGGGTTTGGACAAAAGGCTTAATATAAAAATCCACAAATTTCGATAAGGGAGACCAAAGGGAGTCTGTCTGTGCCACAATGGGGCGGCCTGGGGGGTTTGTGAGTGACTTATGCACTTTGGGCAAAGTGTAGATTACAGGCCGTATGGGATGCTTACAAAAAAGGAAATTAAATTCCGATTCGGAGATCCAGCCCCTCATTTTCGCGTCCTCAAGGTAAGTGAGGATTTCTTTTTGAAAGGAAAAGGTGGGATCATGATTTAACTTTTTGTAGAATTTTTTATTTGACAACTGAGAAACAATTTCTTCTCTGTATTTTGCAGCATCCTGGACACAAATCCCACCCCCCTTATCTGCCGGTTTGATGACAATGTCTTTATCATTCATCAATTCATTTAGGGCAGCTCTTTCATTATTAGTTAGGTTAGGTGGGTTGATGTGTGGATCAGCAACTCTCTGCATGATTTCTTGTTCCACAATTCTACAAAAGGTGTTGATAGACGCATTATTAGTGTTAGGGCAGAATGTACTTTTGGCTTTGAAAACAGGAACATTAGAGTCAATAGTAGAATCTTTATTCTTTGAAAAAAGATGGCGTAATTTGATCTTTCTGAAACACTTAAAAAGGTCCACCTTTAGGCCAAAAACATTAAGCCCACTGTTGGGCACAAAAGAAAGCCCTTTGAACAAGAGAGATAACTGGTCATCAGATAATTCCTTAGAGGAAATGTTGATTACCGTGTCCTTGAGTAGCTGCGTGTCCATGGCCGATTTTCGGTGTTTGGATACGCGTTTGCCACGCCTGCACCTCTTCCTCCTCCTCTGACTTTTTTCACGGACCCGCGGCCATGGCCGCGGCCTCGGCCTAAAAAAGAGGGGTTGCTTGGTGGAATCCCGGAGTCGCTGTCGAATGTAAAATCACTCTCCATGGAGGAGTCATCGTATCTGGCCGGGGCTCTCCGCTGGCGACGTCCCGTCCTCCTTGGCACGGCCATGCGTAATTGCGCGGCGGGAGCTGCAGTGGCTGCCGCTGCTGTCTCAGGTTGAAGTTCTTTTATTTCCCAGTTGTAGACCTCGTTTCTCTGGTAGTCGTCGGTATCCCTCTTATATTTTTGCAGTTTAATGTTGAGAAGCTGCTCCTTGTATTGCCGGACTGTCTCTTTTATGGAGCTCTCAATTGCCGGGAAGTTAGTTCCAAACTTCTCTTTGAGATTTACCTCTTGTTTCTCAATGTCGACTTTAACTGTGCGTGCTTCAGTGGATACTTGGTTGATAATCAGTAACATTAGATCAAGGGAGCATTTGTTTAGGATTTCCCCCCATCGCTTAATGAACTGTTCATCAGATTTCCCTATTGTAGGTGCCTTTTGGATGCGTAGGCCTCTAGGGATTTTTTTATTTCTCCAATACTCGCTCAAGGTTGAGCCATGCATAATCAGACGTGTCTCCTTCAGATATAGTCTTTCCAGTTTAATTTTTAAGTTTTCGGAAGGTTCCACACCCTCCAGCTGGACGGCAGGGAATAGGATTTTTTGTGCGTCCTCGTTGGAAAACTCGAATGTAGTGGCACAATTTTGTGTCAACACGTTGATTTCTTGAAAAGCATCCATCATGAAGCTTGATGAAATTGTCTTGCAGTTTGCAAGTAAAAAGAGTGCTGGAGTGAATTGTCCAATCAGAGGCGCTTACATTAGAAAGAGAGCTCCGCACATCTCTTTTTCGGGCAGGTGCGTCGGACAGGAACAGAAATGTCCATCAATTATAAAGAAAGAGTCCCGCACACCGTCCGGGACTCTTTCTTTATAATTGATGGACATTTCTGTTCCTGTCCGACGCACCTGCCCGAAAAAGAGATGTGCGGAGCTCTCTTTCTAATATACACCAGTTAGAAAGGGGATCTCAGTGTGAGTAGAGAGCAGAGATGGGGACAAAGACTCAAGCGGACTCGGAATTGTAAAATTGACTTGTGAGCTAATAGGGAGCTATTTAAACAAGACAATGCAGTTTTAGAGTTTTAGGGCCCTATTCTCCCACAGGCCATCGGCGCTAAAACGGGCCTTAAACGCAAAAAAACGTGCCTTGCGCCTGCCTCGGGAAGATATCAACATGGCTTTACGCTGCCAAATGCGCTTTAGGCCGAATGGGCGTGGCGCAGTAGCAGAATGGGCGAGAATAGGCGTGTCGGCCTTAAATACCGGCCTAATCTTCCAACCTGGCGTAAATTTAGCGCTTTGCGCTTTTGAAAACCAGGCCTATTCAGTGCGCCGGGGACAGGATAGTGATTGGAGAATAGAATAGGCCTATATAGAAAAAAATAGTTTAGAATACAATAGAATATAAGATTGGAAGATTACAGCATGCAGTGGCAACCCTTCTCAGGCTTTGGGTGAAGCTGCAATGCACAGTTTCATTTATTTAGTTTAGGCTATCATAATCATCCCCATTTATGTGCAGCATCCAGACAGCAGCAGAGTTATATCTGTCTGATCTTTTTCAAATGGGATAGCTGTCTAACTACACATATTTGATGTATAAAAAAAATCGTTTTGGAACATTTTGATTAGCAATATTAACGTTGTATTAATATAGCTCAACATTTTATTACCCCCCCCCCCCCCCCCCGAAATTAGCTAGGCTACTAATATTACTAATATTCCTAATTAATATGTATTATTATTTCATTCAGATAATTGACATTATAGGCATGTATATCGTTTAATGTGAGAGAAAGGGAGAGAGAAAGAAAGAGAGAAAGAAACTGGAGAAACTTTTGTGTAGCGCTTCTTCAAACCCCACTCTTCATTACAGCTATTCATTACAGAATTGTCTGTTGTATTTATATTTTCTGTGTGCAAAGCATAGTAGTTAGAATTATTTCCAAATGTTTCCCCCGTCTGTGGCAGCGGAGCTGTCCGAGGTGCTGAACAAGCCGCAGCGCATAGACGGCCACCTGGGGCGGCTCACTCAAGCGGTCCAGGAATGGGCGCGGGGCGTCGGCGGGGTAATATATATGCGGGGAGCATATATAGGCCAAATAAAATACAAATACTCAATAATAAAATCCAGTAAATAAAATAGAATAAAGTAATCAGATCCAGTAAAAGTGATAGGTGTCATTCAGAGGATGTTGCATCATGCAGTGGGGGAGAAGAGAGAAAACGATATCATTCATGGCCAAACTTTCATCTAATCTCATGACATCCAGCCGGCTATATTTTCTTCTATCCGATGCGTTTAGAACATTATTTTCACTTTGATCTTGCTATAGTGTAGCGTATTTACATGCTTGCAGTATTTAAACTGCAGTTAGATTGGTTTGAGAAGCATAATAAAATGGAATAATAGCCTATGGTCCCTATCGTTGCATCGGCGCTGTTTCTAGGCCGAGCGCCTGGCGCAGCGCAAATCAGTGGGCGTGGACCAGCGCACTTGATATCTTGGTCTTGGCGCTAGACGCAGCCTCAACCATTACAACCACGCCTTTTAAGCGTAAAATTATGCACCGTCAGTTCATTAGATAAGTGCAATAAACGAATCGCATGCTTGCCTTTTAAGCTCCATTCCAGTGGTCCAGCAAAACCAGACGAAACCCAAGCCTCTGATCCCCCCCCCCCCCCCCCCCGCCTCCCTTCATCCCGTCTGTCTCCATATATCGGCTATTATTCCATATTATGATGCTTCTCAAACCAATATAACTGCAGTTGAAATACTGCAAGCATGTAAAAACGCTACACTATAGCAAGATCAAAGTGAAAATAATGTTCTAAACGCATCAGCTAGAAAAATATAGCCTATTAGATTGGTGAAAGTTTGTCCAGAAAGATATCATTTTCTCTCGCCTGCTGCAGGAAGGATGATGCACATAAATATAGCCTACATTATGTAAAGTCATTGCATAAATGTGTTTTTATTGTAAAACTAAATGTGGAGTAGGGCCAAGTTATTGGAGCGGATATCACAGTATAGCAGATGACAGTAGAAGCTTCCGAAGCGCGTTCCGCTGTCACTTATCTAAATCACGTTAAATCGACAAGGGATATTTATAGCCCCAGTAGGACATATATGTTTCAAATAGGGTGGTGTTTTCATTTCGATGTTTTATTTGGTCCAATATTGAAATGTTCTACAATTGGAGGTTGTCTTACCATTACACATTATTTAGATCCTCCCTTAATATAGGTTTTCGGCTCATTTGGTTGCTATTTAGTAGCGAAATGGAGAAACACAATGCATGTTGGGACATTCACATTGCAGTGAAGTTACAGCTTATTTTTTCTATGGGACTCTGAGCGAGGGAGTCAGAGACAGTCGGTATTGTGCCTGTCAGACTGTGAGGAGAGACGGAGAGAGTGACACAGAGAAGGGTGACAGAGGAGAGAGCCAGAGGGGAGGGAGAGAGCCAGAGGGGAGCGCTCCGCGCAACTGGTCCACTGAATAGGCCTGCTTTTCAAAGGCGCAAGGCGCTAAATTAACGCCAGGTCGGAAGATAGCAGTACGCCGGTATTTAGCGCCGACACGCCCACTTTGGCCCATTCTGGGACTGCGCCACGCCCATTCGGCCTAAAGCGCATTTGGCAGCGTAAAGCCATATTGATATCGTCCCAAAACAGGCGCAAGGCACGTTTTTTTGCGTTTAAGGCCCGTTTTAGCGCCGAAGGCTTGTGGGAGAATAGGGCCCTATATATGGAGACAGACAGACAGACAGGATGAAGGGAGGGGGGGGGGGGGGAGCAGAGCGCTTGGCTTGGTCTGGTTTTACTGGACCACTGGAATTGGAGCTTAAAAGGCAAGCTTGTGATTCGTTTATTGCACTTATCCAATGAACTGACGGTGCATAATTTTACGCTTAAAAAGGCGTGGTTGTAATGCTTTAGGCTGCGTGTAGCGCCAACACGAAGATATCAAGTGCGCTGGTCCACGCCCACTGATTTGCGCAGCGCCAGGCGCTCGGCCTAGAAACAACGCCGATGCAACGATAGGGGCCATAGTGTAATCAATAATAAAACAAAAGTGTATCACGTAAATATGTAGGTATATTAATAATGAATTGTTTATGTCCTGGGATCACAACAGCTTATGTGACAACACCACTTTACGTCTTTGAGACTCAAGCGTCTGTGGGAATGTTTAGATTGTATCTCTCTCACTGTGAGGAGACTGTGTATCCAATGTTTTGAAAAGTAGTCAAAACATTAGCGAAAACGAAAACAATTTGGAATGCGACGCCAACTTAGTCTATCGCGATATCTATAGGAACAAAAATTAAAGCCAAGTGGAGAGTTTTTTCATTAGTGTAAATCGATAGCTTATAAATTGAGCTATCTCAACAATTTCAAAGTGCAAATAGTGAAATAAATAGACTAAATTGACCGTTGCATCAAAATAGGTCGCGGGTTCAATTCCCAGCCTTTGAGCAAAATACCAAAGTCGACTTGGAGCACTGTCTGCCTCTGTGCCAGATGTTTGGAAATCATCAACAATTGTAGTGAGAAAACCCAAAACATACCAATGTTGCCAAAACATTTGCAGCCTGTGAGAATTATGTTTTCATAGTAAATGTAAATAGCAGCTTGCTTGCTTGCTGATAGAATGGACGCTGGAGGAGGGAGTGGGAGACAGCGCCCAAAACGATTTAGTGGGGGCACTGTCTCTGACTCCAACTCCCAGAATCCACAGCAACACACAACAACGGTCCATGTTTTTTTATCGGGAAGGCCAGAATTGGGTGGCAATTAGCATGATGTGGTTTCCTAGGGACTTATAGTGAAAAGCATGGGTTTTCCATGATCCCTTACCCGAACATGAGATCAGTCGCTACACTGTTGCTATGTGCTGTTGAACTGCTGTATATATATATGTACGCCAACAGGATACATTAGAAGGGTTTTTCTCTTGAGAAGATAAAGCCCAAAGTGGTTTGCTCCAAGAGTTTAATCTGATTAATGTGCTCTGTAGGTTGTGTAAATTTGTGTGTATTAAGCAGGGTTGGGGGTAACTAATCAAATTGTGTGTTTTTAGAACAAAAAGCCACTTAGAGGACCAGGTAAATATAAATGAGAGGGGGACGAGCGAACAATTAGTGTCACTGTGGACTACGACAAAGAAGTAGCTTACTGGCGGACTAAGGCCGAGGAAGGGACAGGCAATATTAAGCCCCAACGCGGGCATGACCCCGTAGGAGCTGACTGACGGAAAGACTGACCATGATACGGCCCACCCCCCCCCCCCCATATCATAGGGGTATCAATAAAAAGATAAATAAAGGCTGCTGAACTGAATCGATACGGTATGTGCGGGCATAGATTTAATTCATAAAATGGCCTATTTTGTGGTTACATATATGCTATTGGCACCAGAGTCACATATTCCAATATTTCATACAAGCGTATGCTGGACATCATAGTTGTAGCTCCAAAAGGTAGCCTGGATATGAATAATCTGTATGCCAGTGATCCCATATTAAAATTGCTTAGATAGTAGTAGGCTATTCTGGCCTACTTAGGAGCACACAAAAAAAACTAAACACTGTTTAGATAAAACTGCATTGTGAAAGATTAGAGAATCAAAAAGCGGAGCAAGGTAAGATTGTGGACACTGACATAGGGACATTCTGATCTATACAGAAAGGCAAACAGCCTATCATTTGATGTTTGAGTTGATCATCATTTTCTAACAAGTTGAGGATGATAGTTATTTTAGTTTTCTTTGACTATGTTTGAAATTATAGTTTCTTATCAATAATTTATTTTTAATATTGATAATAATGATTTATTCTTATCAAAAGTGTGGAATTGTGATAGCAAATTATTGATTGAGTGCTTATTGATTGATTTCTTATGAACTATGGTCCTTCTAAGATGTATTTTGTGAACTATGTTCTTCATCATTGCAGAATATTCCTGTACAGGGAGAACATGTATCTTGCTTTGGGTGGGTAGACGTGGATTGTTGTGTCTTGTGAACATCAGGTTGACTACTGACGTCATGGAAATGTACTGAGTTGGAGAGAGGTTGTATGAAGTGGAAAAGTACTGCCCTCCAGATTGGGGGGGCGGGTGCCATAATTTCAGTATATGATGAGTTGTAACAATGACTCGTGGCTCTTGTCTGACAACGTGGTCGGGGAGACCCTCTGTGCACAGATGTTAATGTAGAATAAAACCTCCTAAATACACTTGAAACGGGTATCTCATTATTGATGGATCAGCAGGGCATTTCAGCAATTTTTCCATCACAAAGCCTCCAATGTTCTACAGCCGACATGACTGCTATCATCTATGCAATTATACTTACACTGCATTAGAGTAACAGATAAAGTTAGAATGATTTTTACAGGTGGTAAGATGGCATTTTAATTAAAATAATCATTATAGAAGGGGAATGGACATTTCATTTGAGGCTAAAAATGATCTAGGCAGATTTGGTTGACACATTATTTAGGAATTGGAAATTAGTTGTCAAGGGGGACTTAACTTGGAAACTAAGGGAAATGGTAGTCTAATGGCCCATTTCCACCGCAGGTAGCGCGGTCCCGCTCCGCTCAACTTGATAAATGGTTTCATTCCACCGGTAAAAACTGTCCCAGCCCGGGTTGTATTGGCGTCGAGTCGTGCTACTTTTCGTACCTGGCTCGTCGGGGTTCTATTCTGTGAACCCGGTACCATACGGTGACGTGAAAACATTGTTGACGACTGATTGGTCAGGCAGAATCGTGTTTACTCTGTCTATCTACTGACTGTCAATGCAATGCTGCATACCAGTTTAGTGGGCTTACCTTCTCTTCTGTTATGTATATTTCCATCAGTCTTTTGTGTTGCTGCCTTCGCCTCTGGTGAAATAAAATTGCGGCGGTGATTTCAATTGTCTGAGAGAGAAAAAAGTCCGCTGCTCAGGAAGCTAGTTGAGTGCAGCGCTCCGCTAGGCCGCAGGCGGGTCTTATGTGAAGCCGCGGTCTTGCCTGGTCAGAGGCCGCCGAGGTACAGTCTTCACTCTGTTGCGCCTCTCCCGTCCGCGCGCAGCGCATGCCTGTGAGTTTGACTAACTACAAAGTGATATCCATTCTCCTGGCCGATTGTCACATTTGCCCAGGTCATTTAGAGGCACCAGTATTTCATAAACAGTTTAAAAGTTCTGTGGATGGATTGTATTTTATTGTATTGTAATTGTATTATTGTATTGTTATGTTATAGCCTACTTCGGCTATTAGGCGGAGGACAGATATGCGGTCGCTATGACGACCAGCTGTGGGCGGGGGCAGATGATCGGCGGTCGAAGCAGAACATCCATCGGGCCGAAACGAGTAGAGCCGACTGGTGACGAGCTGTGCAGGGCAGTAAAATGTGGTGGAAATGAGCCATAAGCGAACAAGGACAAGCTCACTGTAAGTATTCATCAAACTAATGATTTGTCAATATGGAAAACAATTCAAATCAATATGGTAAGAAAATCAAAGGAGGGGAGCGTTAATTAAAGGAAAATTCAGTCTAATATTGCGGTAAGGAAAATAAGTTATCAAATATAATATAATTCTATGATATATCATGTATCCATAATGCACATATCATAGGCATAAAGCAGTACAATTGATATATAAATAAATAATAATAATAATAAATATATAAATGGGAGCTGGGGTTCTGTCTGTTTGTTCCTCTGTTTCTCTGTCCCACTGTGATTGACTGCCCGCTCTGACTGCGGCTGCGACCATATTTGGATTTCCTTTCCAAGTCGCCATGTCGAATCTGTATGCCTCTGCTGCTGTACGTGTCGAATCTGCCAAGCTCAAATGCCTGCGCCGCTGCCTTTGAAACAATAACAACAGTAGTGCTAGTCGCTAGCTCGTTGCTACACGCTGAAGACGATTGATTATGCAATGAAGCAGCCTGCATGGTATGTTCGGTGGATGGCTGTAAAGAGCCTTTTTCCCCTCAAATCCACAATAGAAAGCGTCCCCAGCCAGACTCTCCTCGCCCCTTTGCTGGGAGAGTCTGGTAAGCGAGACTACTTGACCTGTGACCTCAATATATCTGAATGAAGCCACAAGCCTCACCTGTATAGACGGGTTTCTGTGCAACGTCATCTCATGCGGGCGCATCACCGGGGTAGAAAGCCGCTCCACACCATTGACTGTATGCTCCACACACTCGTTTGAGTTGACTGCCGCCTCGCCTGGAAAGCAGACGAGACCAGCCGAGCGCAGTCAGGCGAGGCGTCAACAAGTCGAACACCCCCGCAGCACACTCACTGCTGCTTTTCGTCTTCTACAGTTTTGTTTAACAGCGGTTTGTAAACAAATTAAAACATGCATTAGCGCCACCCACACTCACTGCTCAAATGACCCAGCCCTTCAGATTACTTATTTTATTGTTAATGTAGGCATTACAGGTGGTATTTATGTAAAATGTAGAGTGACAGCTTGGAATAAATATAAAATTGAAGTTTCTACACTTCACTGTGGGTTTGTGATGCACCTGTGTTGAACCAATGGGCGATCAGCTCGATGCGTTTCTCGTCATCCTCTGTCCCTGCGCGCGCACGCACCCACTAATGTTTGTATACAAGAAACCCGTCTATGGACATGGCAGATTTATGCATGTCATGCAGTCTTGGACAAGAACCATGCAGTAAACAAATGCCAAAAATGTAAATCTATAAACGGAGCATATGGGCAATGTTTCTCTGTTTGTTAAAATTTTTGTCCAACTACACACACACAAGGAGGCAATGCGACATCACTGATTATGTCGTCAGTGATGTCATAAAATCCCACTGATGATGTCATAGTGACATTACTGATGATGTCATCAGTGATGTCATAAATCACTGATGATGCTATCAGTGATGTCATAAGATGTGAGGTTGTGACATCATCAGTGATGTCATTCATCAGTGATGTCATAAGAGCAGATGAGCACGGCAATTGTGATGTCATCAGTGATGCGAAGTTGAGACATCATCAGTGATCATCAGTGAGCCCGCACAGCGGTCAAACTGCAGGGCGGGCGAGGCCACGCAGTGGGCGAGCCTAGGAATCAAGCGCGCAAGACGCCTAGTAAATTAAAATAAAATAAAATAATCTTACTTTCTCATAATTTTCGTTCAGAACTTTACTTCACTTCGATTTTTAGTAATTGCTGCATCACCGTTTTCATGGGAGAAAAAAATCATCATCATCATGAGTTTGGTCCATATCAATAATGCCATTTCATGTCTTTTTTAATGTATTCCAATTTGCAAACTGTAATTTAAATAGTGTTGTCATTGTCCTCCTCAATTAACCTTGATTGCAGTACATCACATTACAGTAAACAGTAACATAACCCAGTAATTTGTCCCTCTTAATGTTTGTTTCTAACATGAGGAAGATCAAATAACTGATATACTGTAGATTCACTAGCAAGGACCACACCACAACAATATATCGTTTAGAAGTTTAATGAAGATTGAGATGTGTATGTGTTGAAGATTGAAATGTGTATGTGTTGAGGTGCAGGTAAGGGTGCATGGATATGTCGTCCGTTGACATCTGTCTGGTCTGGGAGGAGGAACTGAAGACCGGTCAGAGAGAGACTCAGCGTTGGGGGATCCGTCTCAGCATGAGCTGCCCGAGCGGATTGCTTCTCAGGCGTGTTTACGTCCGAGCTGATTTCAGACCCCTCCAGACAGATCCTGGGAATGACATGTGAGAGACATGCACTGGATTTGACACTGGGGAATAAGGATGTTAGAATTAGGGGTTGAAGGAACCGTCCCACCTCCTGCCCTCTGGATCCTATCCCCTCCTCCCTACTCCAAACCATCTCTGCTGACTTATGCTCATTTATCTCAAAAACCCTTGAGCGAGCAGTCGCGGAACAACTCTCTCTCTACCTCGCTCAGAATAAACTCCTCGATCCACTACAGTCTGGCTTCAAGGCCTCCCACTCCACTGAGACAGCTCTCCTCTCCGTCACTCATGCCCTACACACTGCCAAATCCTCATCCCTCTCCTCTGTCCTTGTCCTGCTCGACCTATCTGCCGCCTTCGACACAGTTAATCACCAAATACTTCTTTCCACTCTCTCAGACCTAGGCATTTCTGGATCCGCTCTGTCTTGGTTCACCTCCTACCTCTCTAACCGCTCATACCAGATCACATGGCGTGGGGCACTCTCCAGAGCATGCACCCTCAACACTGGAGTACCCCAAGGCTCAGTCCTGGGCCCCTTCCTCTTTCTCCTATATATCAGATCCCTTGGTCATGTCATTTCATCCCACGGCTTCTCCTACCATTGCTATGCTGATGACACTCAACTCTTCCTCTCTTTCCCCCCTTCCGACACCCAAATAGAATCACGTTTAGCCACCTGCCTCAGAGACATCGTCACCTCGATGACTGCACACCACCTCAAATTGAATCTTGCCAAAACTGAGCTACTGTTCCTCCCTGGAAAGGACTGCCCTGTCACAGACCTCTCCATCCATATTGACAACACTACGGTACTCCCTTCTCCAACAGTTAAGAACCTCGGGGTGTTTCTAGATAACCAGTTATCCTACTCAGCCTTTATCGCAGCGACTGCCCGTTCCTGTAGGCTCTCACTTTATAACATTCGAAAAATCCGTCCATTCCTCACTAAAGAGGCGACTCAACTATTGGTCCAGGCGCTTGTCATCTCGCGTCTAGACTACTGCAACGTTCTGTTGGCCGGGCTACCTGCCTCGGCCATCCGACCCCTTCAGCTTATCCAAAACGTTGCAGCCCGTCTGGTGTTCAACTTACCTAAATTTTCTCATGTCACTCCCCTTTTTTGCGACCTTCACTGGCTTCCCATCCTGGCACGCATCAGGTTCAAGACACTGGTGCTGGCCTACCGGTCAGTTCACCGGTCAGCCCCGCCATATCTGCAATCTTTGGTAAGTTTCCAAACTTTGCATCGCTCCCTCCGCTCCTCTACCTGTCCAGCTCGCCTTGCCCCTCCATCACTACATAGGCCCGGAGGTCGCTTGTCCCGATGGCAACTTTTTTCCTCACTGGCTCCTCAGTGGTGGAATGAGCTTCCCCCCTCGATCAGAATGGCCGAATCACTGGCAATTTTTCGTCGGAGACTAAAGACCCACCTTTTCGGCCTACACCTGGGCCTTTCTGAACCTTAACCATTTCTTAAACGCTCACATGCTGTTAGCTACGCCCCTGACTATTTTTTACATTATTTGTATCCCCATAAGGTGTTACTCTAGTTCATGATAGACCAGGATATTTGACTCTTATTGATTGTATTACATGCTTTTTACTACACTACGTTCTTATATTTATTACTTTCAATTGTTCTGTGTATTTCTTGTGTATTCTGATGAGATGTGATGTTGTAAGTCGCTTTGGACAAAGGCGTCTGCCAAATGCAATAAAGTAAAGTAAAGAATGAGGTAAAGGACCGCAGGTCGGATTCGAACCCGGGTCGGCTGTGCGAAGGGGCGAGCCTTCGTGGTATGCGTGCTACCAGGTGAGCTACCAGGATGCACATTGAAGGTAGGGATGAGGGGATGAAGGGATGGGTTGAGGGTAGGGATGTGGGATGAAGGGATGAGGGTTGAGGGTAGGGATCTGGGATGAAGGGATGGGGGTTGAGGGTAGGGATGTGGGATGAAGGGATGAGGGTTGAGGGTAGGAATTTGGGATGAAGGGATGAGGGTTGAGGGTAGGGATGTGGGTTGAGGGTAGGGGTTTGGGATGAGGGTTGAGGGTAGGGATGTGGGATGAAGGGATGAGGGTTGAGGGTAGGGATGTGGGATGAAGGGATGAGGGTTGAGGGTAGGGATTTGGTATGAAGGGATGAGGGTTGAGGGTAGGGATGTGGGATGAAGGGATGAGGGTTGAGGGTAGGGATGTGGGATGAAGGGATGAGGGTTGAGGGTTGGGATGAGGGATGAAGGGTTGAGGGATGATGGGATGAGGGTTGAGGGTTGGGATGAAGGGTTGAGGGTTGAGGGATGAGGGTTGAGGGTTGGGATGAGGGATGAGGGTTGGGATGAGGGATGAGGGTTGGGATGAAGGGAAGGGAGGGTGGGTTGAGAGAACTGAGATGATCTGAGACAAACAGGGCAGGACAGGTTCACCAGGTACATGTATATGTAACCTGCCAGGTAATTGAGGTGTGGTTAGAGGCGTGGTTAGAGAAGTGGTTGAGGCGTGGCCCCGCTTCTGAACCTAAGTTAACATACATTAACTTCCATTTGTTTATGCTCTGTGTGATTGAAGCAGCCAGACTAGCCTACTGTAACTATGACTACATTCAACATATGGGCACACACAGCAGGAGGCCTTTAGTGATTTCCATGGCTAATATTTCAGTCTCATTACTATAGCTAACACTAGAGCTGGGAAATGCTGCCCACATACAATTGCCAAAACCACCAGAGGAAAACACCTACTCCCAATCCTAATTGAGAGGCAATCATTTTCAATTAGAACAGTTTTCCCTTGCAGCATGGTGTAGTTGCTCGAGTGGCACTAATGGCAGTGGTGTTGCCCACTCACAATATGCTATCTCGCCCTTCGGAGACGGACAAGAACCCCTGCCAAATGTTGAAGCCACCCTCATAGTACTCGCAAAAAATGATGGTTGGTTCTCTGCAAAGTATTGAGTAGAGTATACATTAAATATTGAAGCTATTGGCAACGGTTGGCAGCATTTGACAGGTGCTGGTGGTGACAATCAATGTAAAAGAGACAGGACAACATACCTGTACCTCTCTGTCTCTGTCTTTAAAGGAGAACTTACCTCCAAAACACTTTTTTTCAGCTTTTAACCAATATATATGACTTTGGGGGTGATGTGTGAAGAATTCTGGTCAGAATTTCCACATTTGACACCAAACTGTTGCCATTTTACCATTTGTATCATTTTTCAGCAGCATATCTGGCATAAGCGCCCTCTTAGGGTCAAAGACTGCTTTTTTTTTTTTTCTCAAATGAATGGGATATTTGACACGTCATGACGTCATGGTGAACCAAAGACTATGGGATTTCAAGATAATTACTCCCCTACCCCCCCTGTACCCTTTCAGCTCCTCAGAACTCCAAGCCTATTCTTATTGAAGTTTGCTCTTAAAATACTGAACCAAACGTTGTCAAAGTTGGCACATGTCTTAATTAGGGGTTCAAGCCCTGAAGGGGCTGAAACCCTATTGTTTTTCACCCGGTTTATTATTAGGGGTTCAAGCCCTGAAGGGGCTGAAACCCTATTGTTTTTCACCCGGTTTATTATTCTTGCTGTTTTTCATCTGCCTCAACGCAAATTCCCGTGAGTTGGTAAATGGTAGAGACCTGACATTTGGCCCAATGACAGATATTGTTGGCAGGTAGGTGCTCAAAAAAGATTTTTCGAATCGGCCTGAAGGTGGCGCTATAATCGACGGTTTTACGTTAAAGGCCATAACTTCCACGCCGTTGGTCCGATTTTCAAACTTTTTTTTTCCAGATGTTCAGGTGGACCTGCTCTACAAATTTGCCATAAGGACCCTCAATGTCCGCCTGGAAAGTTTTTGAGATATTTGGAAAAGTTTGGAAAACACATTTTTTGCATCTCCTCCTAGACCGTTGGACCGATTTCCACTAGAATCGACAGGAAGCATCTTTGGAGCAAGCTCTACAAACTGGCTTTTTGAAACCTTTGAAATCTACTTTCGTTTCGGAGATATTAATCGTTAAAGTTGTGAGAGGGCGTGGCCTCACAGCTAAATTGTCATAACTTCATGACCGATTAAGGAATCTTCACGAAACTTGCAGGAGGTCTTCGGAGACCATCCTAGACCATGTGTGTCAAATTTTGTGCAATTCGACCAAAAGGGGGCGCCATAAAAGCCAGAAATGGGCGTGGCTTAACATAAAAAAGGCTGTAACTCCACACCTGTTTGTCCAATGATCGCGAAACTTGTCAGATATATCAAGGAGGATGTCCTAGTCAGAATCAGAAGCTTTGTCATCTGCGCAAGGCTTGAACCCCGCCCATCGCCGCTTGCGGCTATATTTAGGGGTTCAAGCCCTGAAGGGGCTGAAACCCTATTGTTTTTCACCCGGTTTATTATTAGGGGTTCAAGCCCTGAAGGGGCTGAAACCCTATTGTTTTTCACCCGGTTTATTATTATTATTATTCTTGTTGTTCATCTGCCCCAACGCAAATTCCCGTGAGTTGGTAAATGGTAGAGACCTGAGATTTGGCCCAATGACAGATATTGTTGGCTGGTAGGTGCTCAAAAAAGATTTTTCGAATCGGCCTGAAGGTGGCGCTATAATCGAAGGTTTTACGTTAAAGGCCATAACTTCCACGCCGTTGGTCCGATTTTCAAACTTTTTTTTTCCAGATGTTCAGGTGGACCTGCTCTACAAATTTGCCATAAGGACCCTCAATGTCCGCCTGGAAAGTTTTTGAGATATTTGGAAAAGTTTGGAAAACACATTTTTGACATCTCCTCCTAGACCATTGGACCGATTTGCACCACCATCGCCAGGAAGCATCTATGGAGCAAGCTCTACAAACTGGCTTTTTGAAACCTTTGAAATCTCCTTTCGTTTCGGAGATATTAATCGTTAAAGTTGTGAGAGGGCGTGGCCTATCAGCTAAATTGTCATAACTTCATGACCGATTAAGGAATCTTCACGAAACTTGCAGGAGGTCTTCGGAGACCATCCTAGACCATGTGTGTCAAATTTTGTGCAATTCGACCAAAAGGGGGCGCCATAAACGCCAGAAATGGGCGTGGCTTAACATAAAAAAGGCTGTAACTCCACACCTGTTTGTCCAATGATCGCGAAACTTGTCAGATATATCAAGGAGGATGTCCTAGTCAGAATCAGAAGCATTGTCATCTGCGCAAGGCTTGAACCCCGCCCATCGCCGCTTGCGGCTATATTTAGGGGTTCAAGCCCTGAAGGGGCTGAAACCCTATTGTTTTTCACCCGGTTTATTATTATTCTTCTTGTTGTTTTTCATCTGCCCCGACGCAAATTCCCGTGAGTTGGTAAATGGCAGAGAGCTGACATTTGGCCCAATGACGGATATTGTTGGCTGGTAGGTGCTCAAAAAAGATTTTTCGAATCGGCCTGAAGGTGGCGCTATAATCGATGGTTTTACATTAAAGGCCTTAACTTCCACGCCGTTGGTCCGATTTTCAAACTTTTTTTTTCCAGATGTTCAGGTGGACCTGCTCTACAAATTTGCCCTAAGGACCCTCAATGTCCGCCTGGAAAGTTTTTGAGATATTTGGAAAAGTTTGGAAAACACATTTTCGAGAACTCCTCCTAGACCGTTGGACCGATTTGCACCACCATCGCCAGGAAGCATCTATGGAGCAAGCTCTACAAACTGCCTTTTTGAAACCTTTGAAATCTCCTTTCGTTTCGGAGATATTAATCGTTAAAGTTGTGAGAGGGCGTGGCCTCACAGCTAAATTGTCATAACTTCATGACCGATTAAGGAATCTTCACGAAACTTGCAGGAGGTCTTCGGAGACCATCCTAGACCATGTGTGTCAAATTTTGTGCAATTCGACCAAAAGGGGGCGCCATAAAAGCCAGAAATGGGCGTGGCTTAACATAAAAAAGGCTGTAACTCCACACCTGTTTGTCCAATGATCGCGAAACTTGTCAGATATATCAAGGAGGATGTCCTAGTCAGAATCAGAAGCTTTGTCATCTGCGCAAGGCTTGAACCCCGCCCATCGCCGCTTGCGGCTATATTTAGGGGTTCAAGCCCTGAAGGGGCTGAAACCCTATTGTTTTTGTGCCGGTTTATTATTATTATTCTTCTTCTTCTTGTTGTTCATCTGCCCCAACGCAAATTCCCGTGAGTTGGTAAATGGTAGAGACCTCACATTTGGCCCAATGACAGATATTGTTGGCTGGTAGGTGCTCAAAAAAGATTTTTCGAATCGGCCTGAAGGTGGCGCTATAATCGAAGGTTTTACGTTAAAGGCCATAACTTCCACGCCGTTGGTCCGATTTTCAAACTTTTTTTTTCCAGATGTTCAGGTGGACCTGCTCTACAAGTTTGCCATAAGGACCCTCAATGTCCGCCTGGAAAGTTTTTGAGATATTTGGAAAAGTTTGGAAAACACATTTTTTGCATCTCCTCCTAGACCGTTTGACCGATTTGCACTAGAATCTCCAGGAAGCATCTTTGGAGCAAGCTCTACAACCGTGCTTTTTGTATTTTCGAAAATCTACTTTAGTTTCAGAGATATTGATCGTTAAAGTTGAGAGGGGCGTGGCCTCACAGCTAAATTGTCATAACTTCATGACCGATGAAGGAATCTTCAGGAAACTTGCAGGAGGTCTTCGGAGACCATCCCAGACCATGCGTGTCAAATTTTGTGCAATTCGACCAAAAGGGGGCGCCATAAACGCCAGAAATGGGCGTGGCTTAACACAAAAAAGGCTGTAACTCCACATCTGTTTGTCCAATGATCGCGAAACTTGTCAGATATATCAAGGAGGATGTCCTGGTCAGAATCAGAAGCTTTGTCATCTGCGCAAGGCTTGAACCCCGCCCATCGCCGCTTGCGGCTATATTTATTCTTGTTATTATTCTTGTTCATCTGCCCCAACGCAAATTCCCGTGAGTTGGTAAATGGTAGAGACCTGAAACCTCGCCCAATGACAGATATTGTTGGCTGGTAGGTGCTCAAAAAAGATTTTTCGAATCGGCCTGAAGGTGGCGCTATAATCGATGGTTTTACGTTAAAGGCCTTAACTTCCACGCCGTTGGTCCGATTTTCAAACTTTTTTTTTCCAGATGTTCAGGTGGACCTGCTCTATAAGTTTGCCATAAGGACCCTCAATGTCCGCCTGGAAAGTTTTTGAGGTATTTGGAAAAGTTTGGAAAACACATTTTCGAGAACTCCTCCTAGACCGTTGGACCGATTTGCATCAGCATCGCCAGGAAGCCTCTCTGGAGCAAGCTCTACAAACTGCCTTTTTGAAACCTTTGAAATCTCCTTTTCTTTCGGAGATATCAATCGTTAAAGTTGTGAGAGGGCATGGCCTCACAGCTAAATTGTCATAACTTCATGACCGATTAAGGAATCTTCACGAAACATGCAGGAGGTCTTCGGAGACCATCCTAGACCATGTGTGTCAAATTTTGTGCAATTCGACCAAAAGGGGGCGCCATAAACGCCAGAAATGGGCGTGGCTTAACATAAAAAAGGCTGTAACTCCACACCTGTTTGTCCAATGATCGCGAAACTTGTCAGATATATCAAGGAGGATGTCCTAGTCAGAATCAGAAGCTTTGTCATCAGCGCAAGGCTTGAACCCCGCCCATCGCCGCTTGCGGCTATATTTATTCTTGTTGTTCATCTGCCCCAACGCAAATTCCCGTGAGTTGGTAAATGGTAGAGACCTGAAACCTGGCCCAATGACAGATATTGTTGGCTGGTAGGTGCTCAAAAAAGATTTTTCGAATCGGCCTGAAGGTGGCGCTATAATCGATGGTTTTACGTTAAAGGCCTTAACTTCCACGCCGTTGGTCCGATTTTCAAACTTTTTTTTTCCAGATGTTCAGGTGGACCTGCTCTACAAATTTGCCATAAGGACCCTCAATGTCCGCCTGGAAAGTTTTTGAGATATTTGGAAAAGTTTGGAAAACACATTTTTGACATCTCCTCCTAGACCGTTGGACCGATTTGCACCACCATCGCCAGGAAGCATCTATGGAGCAAGCTCTACAAACTGGCTTTTTGAAACCTTTGAAATCTCCTTTCGTTTCGGAGATATTAATCGTTAAAGTTGTGAGAGGGCGTGGCCTATCAGCTAAATTGTCATAACTTCATGACCGATTAAGGAATCTTCACGAAACTTGCAGGAGGTCTTCGGAGACCATCCTAGACCATGTGTGTCAAATTTTGTGCAATTCGACCAAAAGGGGGCGCCATAAACGCCAGAAATGGGCGTGGCTTAACATAAAAAAGGCTGTAACTCCACGCCTGTTTGTCCAATGATCGCGAAACTTGTCAGATATATCAAGGAGGATGTCCTAGTCAGAATCAGAAGCTTTGTCATCTGCGCAAGGCTTGAACCCCGCCCATCGCCGCTTGCGGCTATATTTATAGTTAGTTTCCCGCTGAATGTGTCACTACTTTATTAATATCTTACCTGAATAAGCTCGAATGATGATGTTTATATTATCAGTCCGAGTTGGAAGCACTGTCTCAAGCCCAGGCAGGTGGGAGCGGGCAGGAGAGAGTCGTACTGTAACCTCATGGACGAGCCTCAAGCTCCGGGGGCGCGCGGCGCGCAGCAGCAGCTGGGCTCTCTGTGCTCTGAGAGCAGAGAGCAGTCTGATATTTCCGCAAACAAATAGCGTCGCAGTTTAGCGCACATGTAAAATAACCTCGCGTCACCAGGCTCTTCTCGGCGAGAAAGAGCCTGGCTCCCGCCCACAATTGATTTTGTCACCCTACTGGTTCCCGCATAGAGCCCGCCCTAGACCGGATGGCAGCGTTTCTAGCTCGTCAACTTTCACGTTAACTTGACAATTTGACCCAAGTATCAGAATCCTCTTTCACCGTTTTGACCGGTGTGTCAGGCGGTGGTGGCGGAGATGCCATATTGCATAAACGTTTTGTTTTATGTAACGCTAGCTTTGTTTTGATCAGACTCTAGTTTAGGTAACATCACCGCGTCAAGCTAACGGCAACAAAGACGTTGTTAGGCGCATTGCCATCCGGTGTTAATTCTGGGTCCGGGGTTTACGCCCCCATGACAAAAAGCGGGGTGGAAGGTGCCCAGACTACATGTAAAATATAACGCTATACTACGACGTGACAACGTGACAAAGCTGGTCTAAACACATCGGCTGCTGTAATATCGTCACTGTGTACAAGCAACGGGGGGGGGGGGGGGTTGACTCGCTGTGTGTGTGTTTTGCTGTCTGGAGCACTTTCTCCAGTGCTCTCTGTGCACAGTCTGACATTTCATTGGAAGCACTTTCTCTCGGCCAGTCAAACGGGAGAGTCTGCTCTGCTCGCTCATGCACCCGCGGGGCGTGCGCACACTGCACACAGCAGCAGTGAGAGGCGGGGGCTTTCAGTCAGCAGAGCAGAGCAACTGGCTCTGTCTGTGTGTGTGTGCTCCGAGGAGGAGAAGAGCTCTGTCCTTCTCTGCGCCCTATGAGGAAAAATCATAGGTGCTGTAAATTTCATCAAGAATCACGAAAACCCCCAAAACGCAAATTAAAAACGGATTTCATTGCGCGGTTTATCTCTAGTTAGACGAGGGAATTACGTGGAGAAATCTCGCATTGTGTTACCCCAGAGCGAGAGGTTTGTCCTATTGTGGGTGTGCTGCTGTTAACGAGCCCATGTCACTTTGCTCCCGTAACGTAGTTTGAGTAGTTTCCATAGAGTTACATGCAGAAAAATAATTAAATTTCTAGTTCGCCACTGAATTACCAAATTGATATAACTTTCAACCATTTTGAGCAAAGCTCTTTCCAAACAGGCCACCAGCGTTGGCTAGTTGCTGATATTTATACAGATATGGCCCCTCTCAAATAAATTATTTTTGAGGCAGTAGGCAAACTGTAATGGCGTCGATTTCCGAAAAAAAATCTGGACTTCAACACAGCCAAAGAGTCCAGTATAGACAAGAGCATATGTCATTTCTTGGTTTTTTCCATAGGTATTTTCAAATCACTGTTCTAATACATATCTAGGGGGTAAGTCCTCCTTTAAGTTAATCAAGTTAATGCGTGATTTCTGCTGCCTGAGAAAAGAGCAAAACAACACAATACTCTTGACTCTTGGAGCACAAGTCTAAAAGCCTACACAAACCGACATCAAAGTAGTGGCAACAAAGGCCGACTGTTACCTCACGTCTACTGTGCCGAGGTCAACAAGCTACACTTGAACACATCGCAAAGACTACAACCCACGGTCAACTAGCATGTAGCATGTATGCGCCTGTGTGAGACCTATGACTGGATATACAAACCAGATACATGAAACAAACCAGTGTTTGCCTACCATTTTCACATCACTCTCGCCCACCCACCACTTAGACAGTTTCATAATATAGCTACAGTAGCTCTAATTCTAATCGAGAATATGTGTGATAAAAAGTTGCAAATGGAAATGGTGTTGTCAGCCCTCTTGCTTGTGGAAGAATAAAGGAAGAGGTGAAAGTGGAAAAATAAGGAGAAACCACACTAAATGAGTGATATGCCGCAGCAGGCTCCTCGTCATGAGAATATTCATGTATTGGAATTATCAGAAGAGATGAAGTTGAAAAATTAGCACAACATTGTGTGTGTGCCCTCTCTTCTCATGCACTGATTCGCTTAACCAGGGGCGTATTTTCCACTGGGAACTTCTCAAAACCTAGCTTCTGTCTCCCCCCACTTTTTAAACTGATACCAAACTCAAATATGTTTTTATCAGGGATCAGATGAGGTGGAGAAGGTGCCTGCATACCAGTGTTGGGTTACTGTAATCACATTACTTTTGTCGGTAATGAGTAGTGTAAGGCACTACTGTTCCTAAGTGCAGTAATCACATTACAGTTACTAATCAAACACTCAACTCCCGTTTTAATAGCAGATCCTGTGCCCCAATAGGCTATGGGCAAAACTACAGGAAATGCCGTTTATTTGCAGTCAACACCCTGACGAACACACAGCATCTCAGATGGGGTGACTTAACTGCACACCAGACTCACCCATGGTTCCAACATTTCAACTTTGTATTAGCATGCAGAACAGCACTATTAGTCAACACATAATTTTGCAGATAACATCATGCATAATAGAACAAGAAGTCATTTTAACCCCCAAAACACATTGACAAACAATTGACAAACATTGACAAAAAAATCTACAAACAAAACACTAGCCCAGGGCATGCCCCCGGATCCCCCCTACAGGGTCGGCGCTCCACATTTTATTGTGTCCCCCCCACTTGCAAAACCAGGTATTCGCCCTTGCGCTTAACCAGCCAATCAGAGTGATTTCTCTCACCAATGATCTGACACTAGACTAGAGCCAACAGTGCGGGACACACCGCAAAGACTAGGACGACAGATGCTTGCCTGTCGGTTTAGTGGACATAAGAAAAAGAGTCATCTGTTTTGTTTATTTAATTTCAAGCTCTAACATAAGTTACACGTTGCATGCAATTAAGTTAAAGAAAGAGTTGTGAACATGTACAACAAGGTGCATTATTATTTTCATGTGGGTATTTTCAGTTACACTGTTATCTATTATTTTGGTCTGAGGTAATGGATGAATAGATGTTCGATTATACTTGCCTTGCCTTACCAGGAAACGCCTGTAGGGGGAACACGCTGCCTGCTTTCTCACTCATTACACAGACGTACCAAGAGCAGACCAGCAGCAGCGTGTCCTGTCTTTTGTTTTCACATATATTTAACTATCATCCCCCTATACAGGTAAGAATGCTGTGAAACGGATTTTCATTAGTTTGTTTAATTTGTGCATGTTACAGTGTTTGTGGAAATGTCAATGCCATGCTAATTCCAATGTAAATGAGTGTTTCATGGTTGGTTAGCATAAGAGTTAGCCGAGCGATGCAAGCTAAGTTAGCTAACTAGTAGCATACAGGCGCCACATGACATGGCCGAGTGGAGTAATTTCCTCGTGAGTCAGAGCGAGTGGGTTTTCTTGTCTGTTGTTCTTGTAAAAAGAGATGTTTGAGTTTGATTAGAATGCATGTTTCTGTTGGTTAAATATAATGTCTGTGTTGTATCTGAGTGACTGCTTTAAATATTAAGTAGAGGATAATAATTTACGTTTATGTTTTCTTACAAAAATATATTTCTTCTATGGTTAAAAATAACTATTTACAGAACCAGTAAGTGTTTCCACTAAGGTTAAAAACAGCACTTATGAGGAAATAGTTTAAAGGGTGAATTCATGTTTTGGTTATTTTATACTGTGGTAAAACCAACATTAGAGTATCTTAACAGTATCAATCTGAGTATCTGAAACAGACTGAAAGTAACATTGGCTTTGTTGATATACTGTATGATTTTGTTTATTCTGTTTGACCGAACAATTTTGTATTTGATATTGAAAATGACTCATTACACAGACGTACCAAGAGCAGACCAGCAGCAGCGTGTCCTGTCTTTTGTTTTCACATATATTTAACTATCATCCCCCTATACAGGGGGGCGCAACATTTTGGAGGCACCGCGCTGGGATTGAGTGCGACGAGGGACAACTTCTACCAGCAGTAGACGTGTCCAGCCGTCATTCAGCCCCTCAACTTACCCAGGCAGGCGACATCGAGTGGTAAATCAGCGACGTGGAGTTCCGAGTGTCAGAGTGCAAGTAATCTGAGGTCAACTCAAAGTACCAAGAGAGCTGTTACTCTACCCATAGCTGGAAGCTACCGCTGTTACTGTCTATTACTGCCCCTGTCGCTGCAAAGAAAATGGAGTCATCTGAGTTAGAGACACTACAGTTGGAAGTAATAGGAGCATTATGCACACTGCCAAAGGACAAACTAGTAGAACTGTGTGACTTCCTTACAATCGCTGGTCCAGAGTTGGAGAAGGTGACCGGAAAGAATAGGACATCACTAATTTCACTGATAAGCAACCACTTGCAGAGAGAAGAACTAGATCAGCTTGAGGACAAGGGCATGGCAGAGCTACTTCGTCTCAATGACCAGATATCTGAAATGCAGATGGAGAGAGCTACAGGTGAAAATGTAACCATGCACCAAGTACAATCAAGCAAAGTACAAGATGAACAGGACAAAGAACAGCAGGAAGAGGAAGTTCAACTACTAAAAGACATTGAGGCCCTACAGTTTAAATTACTGACGATTCAGAGCCGCGATGAAAAGGAAAAAATTGGGAAAAAGGCTCAGATCACTACTGCCATCAGTAGAGTGCCAGGCCAAGCTACAGCTCATGCCCAAGCCCCTCCCCCATGGCACAAAGAATGTAAAATAGCCGGTCAAATTGGTGAGCCTGGACAGAAGGACCGTCTGACCTTTTCCAGTTTAGCACGGCAGATTGAACATGGTCTTAAAAAGGGCATCCCAGAGGTAGAGATAGTTGACGCCGTTATAAGAGCCATTGCTCCTGGAATGCAACTACGTAGTTACTTAGAAGGGAAAAGTAACCTTACGCTGCCGACGCTGAGAAGAATACTTCGTTCTCACTATCAAGAAAAAAGCGCAACAGAGCTATATAAACAGCTAACATCCGAAGTGCAGGGTTCAAAAGACACCCCACAAAGCTTTCTCATCCGTGCCTTAGACTTAACACATTGAGTGCCAAGGACGTCTGTGGACGTCCTAAAAAAAAGTAACGAGGAGTGCCAAGGACGTCTGTGGACGTCCTAAAATCATAATTCATATTATTCCATAATTCTGCTGTTTAAGGTCGTACCTAGCCAGTGAGCATGAATCCCTTCAAGGGATCACACGGCGCCACCTTAAACATCGTCACAGGAGCTGCTCCACCCACCTCAGATCCTTTACTTTGTACAGGAGACAGCGGAGAAAGCCGTGATGAAAGTGGAAACCGATGCATGCTTTCTGCCAGAGCCGTATATATTGCTCTGTCTCTACAGCGGAGAGTGGGCTCGGCTGCATCCGCGCTCACAACTGAGCTCTTATGCTTCTATCTATCTCCACACGATTTCCTAGAAAGCCAGCATCCGAAGCCGAACGGCCAAGCCTTTTCGTTCAGTCGCGTTTGCCAGCGCGCATCATTTCCTTGATGGGCGCTGGGATCTGTCCGGGGCAAAAACGGAGTCGATAAAACAAACTCTGTGCGTGTGGGGAGGAGCCCGCAGCTCAGAGGTGGAGAGGGGGGGGGGGGGGGGGGAGAGGGGTGTGTGGCACACAGGCTGCACAGAAACCACACCACACGCCACCACATCAGAAAACACCAGCCAGAGTCAGTGAATGTGCTCGAAATTAGAGTGCAAAAGGTATTCATAAAAGGGACTATATCTTGGAAAGTAAAAAAAAACGACAGAAAACCCTTGAAAGTGCACTTTTTTGAGAGGCTGTCATTTCATAATGGAACTGTCTAGAAACAAAATTTCTTCTTTGGAAGAAGCAGGAGTGTTCAATGTTTCATTAAAGTCCAGCCCCGTTAATATAGCCATAATAGAAAAAATTCTATAGCTGTTTTCAACTGAATGGAAGTGAATCTGGCACAGGCTCCAGACAATTTTACTGAAGCGCTGTGGCACTCAATGTGTTAAGACAGAAAATTCTGTTTGCCTCACAGGAGTCTGAATCGGGCCTAAAATATGACCCTGGGCTAGTCCAAAATATGTTCCTGCACACAATCCTGACTGGCTTGCAGAGTGATAATATAAAACGTGATCTCCAACCATATCTTGAGCAGGCAGATGTTTCTGATGAAACATTACTTGAAAAGTTAAACACAGCATGTGCGTATGAAAGTGAGAGGCAAGATAAGAGGAAAGCGGTAACACCTCATCGTCCAGTAGCTATACATTCTGCCCAGTCCAGTGAACCCCCTGCGGAAAAGAAAGAAAAAGCATCTTGTCAACAAAGTCACAGTAAAATACAGCCTGACATTTTATCTGAGCTCAAAGGGATGAGGTCAGACATGGCTCTTCTAAAGGATCTCAAAGCAGAAGTTTCCCAAATTAAAGAGTCAATGCAGCAGCCCCTGTACTCACCCATGCAGCATCCAAATCTTGCATCAGGATGTGATAATGCACCACCACAACAGATGCCAGTACAGCCAATGCAGTTCCCACCACAGAGATACTGGCCAGCTCCGGGTCCTGGACAGCGAGGTGACCCCGCCCAGTATCCCCCAAGGTTTGCCAACCAGTCCACCTCTTTCCCCCCAGCCCCTCGTCACAGAAGGAGATGCTTTGCATGTCAGCAAAACAATAGTGAAGACTGCATGCACTGCTACAGGTGCGGTAGCGCTGAACACTTCCTGGCCGGTTGCAGAGTGAGGGAGCAAAGACAATTCAGAGGGAATACTTTAAACGAGCAAGGGTTGCTCCAGCGGGACAGGGAGTAACCAGGCCAGTAACAATGTCCCAACACTGTGCACACTGTGGTGCAAGAGGAGATGGCGTGAGGCTGAGACAATGTGCGTCATGCAAAAGAGTGCTGTACTGCTCTAAGGCATGTCAATCCGAACACTGGACTGTCCATAGAAATCAATGTACATCAACTTCATGTGAAACAGTTGAGCCCAACAGACCACAAAGAAAGAGACAAGTTAAAGTGGCCCCATTAGTCGGAAACAAATACCTGATTGACTGTTATATCCAGAACCAATTAGTCAGAGCTTTGTGGGATTCTGGATCTCAGGTGACTATAGTAAGCGAGCAATGGAAAGCAGAACATTTGCCAAATGTGAGACTGAGGGACATTTCTGAAATCCTAGAAAGTAAAGATAGTCTAGATATTACTGCAGCTAATGGAGAGAGTATGCCGTATACAGGCTGGGTCGAAGTAACTTTTAAATTAGTCTCAGATGGAACCCCTACAACAGAGGTAATTGTTCCTACTCTAGTAGTAAGAGGTGCCCGCCTTGCCCGACCCATCATAGGCTCCAATGTGATTGGGCTCATTGTGGATACAGAGCTAAAACAGTGTAATGCCACTAACAAACAGCACCTCATTCAGACTGTTAGAGCAGCTTTTCCTGGCTTTGAGACAAGTAGTGCTGAGGTTTTAGTAGAGCAAGTTAGCGCTGAACAGTCATACGAGTACGTAGTCAAGACCACTAAAGAGAGAGTGAATGTGCCCAAACATACATGTGTAAATGTAGAGTGTCGCATCCAGACAGGCCCTTTAAAAGAGGATAGCACTCTCATCTTTGAGCCTGATGTTAATCCACAGTGGACAGAGGGTTTAGAATTCTCTGATACTCTTGTGAAGCTGAAAAAGGGAGCTAAGCCATTTATTATTGTTGATGTCCAGAACCCCACAGATCATGACATCATGTTAGCGGGGAGAACTGTCATTGGGACAGTACAACAAATTCAAGCCGTTTATCCAGCTACAATATTTGAAAGGTCCCACTCAGCCCCTCCAGCCTCAGTCCCTCCAGTGTCAGTCCCTTCAGCCTCAGTGAGTCACGTGACAGTAGAGAAAGATCCTACCACCAGTGATGGATGGGACCCTCCAGTTAATTTGAGCCATCTCAGTCCACCTGAAAAAGAAATAGTTCAGCAAATGTTGAGGGATGAATCAGATTCTTTCTCTAAATCAGACGACGACATAGGACGCATTGAAAAACTACAACTCACCATTTCCTTGAGAGACACTGAACCCGTGGCTAAAACCTACCTGTCCGTGCCGAAGCCACTGTATAGAGAAATGAAAGACTACTTACACGACCTCATTGCACAAGGCTGGGTAAACAAATCAAACTCACCTTATGCCTCCCCAGTAGTCTGTGTTCGCAAAAAAGATGGAAGCTTACGCTTGTGCATTGACTACAGGGAGCTGAACCGAAAGACTGTTCCTGACCGCCAACCGATTCCCCGCGTCCAAGACATCATGGATGGTCTGGGAGGCAACTCCTGGTTTTCGCTTTTAGATCAGGGGAAAGCCTACCATAAAGGCTTCATGGCTGAAGAAAGCAGGCCTCTGACCGCTTTTGTGACCCCCTGGGGTTTGTATGAGTGGATTCGAATCCCCTTTGGTCTAATGAATGCCCCAGCTGCCTTCCAGCGATGCATGGAGGAATGTTTGGAAGGTCTGAGAGATGAAATCTGTATCCCATATCTCGACGACACAATTGTGTTCAGCAAGTCATTTGTGGATCATGTTGAGGATGTCAGAATGGTACTACAGCCACTCAGACAGCATGGCATCAAGCTAAAGCCCAGCAAGTGCGAGATATTCAAGCGTGAGGTTCGCTATCTTGGGCGGATTGTGTCTGCAGAGGGTAGTCAAATGGATCCTGCTGACACCATCGCTGTAACAGCCTTAAAGGAGAAGAGACCACAAACTGTAGGAGAGCTGAGATCTATAATGGGTCTCCTGAGCTACTATAGACAATACATCAGAGACTTTTCTCCTATCGCCGGACCCCTCTATAACCTCATGAAAGCTACCCCAGATACACAAGAGCGTGTCCGTCAAAATGTAAAGGCAAAGAGGGGAAAACACAAAGGGGTTCCCTCGAACCAGCCAATCACATGGACTGATAGACATCAACAGCTGCTGGAGGAACTCTTAGAGCACCTGGTAAAGCCACCGATCCTTGCATTCCCAGACTTTAGTAGATCCTTTATTTTACACACAGATGCCTCCAATCAGGGCCTTGGTGCAATCCTGTATCAGGAACAGGAAGGAAAGATGCGCGTAATAGCCTACGCATCACGTACGCTTAGTGAGTCTGAGAAGAACTATCACTATCATTCCGGGAAACTTGAGTTCCTGGCCCTTAAATGGGCTGTGTGTGAAAAATTTCGTGACTATTTAATTAGCTCATCATGCACTGTATACACAGACAATAATCCGCTCACTTATGTGCTGTCTACAGCTAAACTCAATGCTACTGGATGCCGGTGGGTGGCTGAACTAGCGGATTTTCACCTGACCATCAAATACCGACCAGGCAGAGAGAACATTGACGCTGACAGCCTCTCCAGAATGCCTGTGAACATTGAGACCATGATAACAGAATGTACCGAGGAACTGTCATCTCGCTCAGTACACAGTACAGTCTCTTGAGGCCTCGAGCTCCAGCACAGTGTGGTCCATGTCTGTATCAGCTCAGTGCACAGAGATCACAACAGAATCAGAGCATCAGCCCCTGTCACTTGCAGAGATCTCTCAAGCTCAGAGAGAAGATGAGTATATTGGCCCAGTCATTGAATGCATGCAGTTGAATAACAGACCTGGAAGTCAACAACTAAAGTCATTTAGTGCACAGAGTAAGCGGCTACTGCGTGAATGGGAGAGACTCACCTTAGATGATGATGGCATCTTGCATCGGAAGACAGCTGTAAGAAAACAATTAGTCCTACCACAGAAATACAAGAAGACAGTTCTAAAAGAGCTTCATGATGAGATGGGGCATCAAGGAGTAGATAGAACCACATCACTAATAAGGGACAGATTCTTTTGGCCACAAATGCAAAGCGAGATTGAACACTATGTCGCTTTAAGTTACTCCTGTTTGAAACAGAAAAAGCCAAACCGAGAGACCAGAACGCCCCTTACCAGTATCATCACAACTCAGCCATTTGAGTTAGTGTCTATTGACTTTTTACATTTGGACAGATGCACAGGCGGGTATGAATATATATTAGTCATAATTGATCATTTCACCCGATTCACCCAGGCCTATGCAACAACCTCAAAATCAGGCAAGACAGTGGCCGATAAAATATTTAATGACTATGCCTTGAAGTTTGGGTTCCCCAGGCGCATACATCACGACCAGGGAGGCGAATTTGAAAATCAGTTATTTGCCCAACTGAAAAAGTACTCTGGTGTAGCAGGCTCCCGGACAACACCATACCACCCAGAAGGTAATGGTCAAGTGGAACGGTTCAACCGGACAATTCTTCAGATGCTCAAAACGCTCACAGAAAAACAGAAGTCGAACTGGAAAGACTCATTGAACAAGCTCATCTTTTCATACAACAGCACAAGAAGTGATGTCACTGGATTTTCCCCATTCTACCTCCTGTTCGGGAGAGCCCCGAGACTGCCTATCGACCTGCTTTTCCGCTTGCAACCAGAGACTGGAACTCCTGACCACCGAGAGTATATGAGAAAGTGGAAATGTGGGATGCAGGAGGCCTACGAGATAACAAGGGAGAACGCAAAGAAGTCTGCTGATAGAGGCAAAAGAAACCATGATAAAAGGATCAAGAGCTCTGTGCTCGAAGAAGGGGACCGTGTCCTGGTTAGAAACATGACCCCGAGGGGTGGAACAGGAAAACTTCGTAGTCATTGGGAGGAATGTATCCATAAAGTTGTCCGCCAGGTAAACAAAGATACCCCAATTTATGAAGTAATGCCTGAACATGGAAAAGGGAGAAACAGCAGAATCTTGCATCGTAATCTCTTGCTCCCCTGTGACCACCTACCACTTGAGATTCCACTTAAAATCGCCGAGCCGCAGAAGAAAAACATGACATAGACAACTGAAGAACAGAGAGACATGCAAACAGAAAATGAAAGTGATGATGATGATGACTGGTATTACTTACCTTCACAACCGGTCCTGGAAACACAGCATCAGACCTGTGGGAACAAAAGTAGCACTGACACGGAGCATGTAGATCATCCAGAAAACCCTGAACCTGCAGTGACATGTGACACGCACCTGGACAACCAGGAAGAAGTGCCACAGCTGGATGAAAGTCGAAATGGAACTGATTCGCTGGATATACAACAGACAACAGATGAAGTGGAAATCGTTGCCGTTCCGCTGGAGGACAATGCACTGCCAGCTTTGTCACCTCCCCCAAGTGAAAATCACCATGGAACATACGAGAGACAAAGAAGAGAGCGGCGGCCACCAAAAGTCTTCACTTACGACGAGCTCGGTAATCCAGTCTGCTACAGCACCGGTGTCCCAGCCAGTTCATACTGGCACCCTTCAATGCCTTATAGGATTCAACAAAGAGAGACTCCATGGATGAATCCTGTGCAGTACTTCAACCATCAGCCCGTGTTTCTGCATGGGTAAGGAACAGAAAGCACCCATGGCCTGTTACACACACACATACACACTCATGGACTCTGCTGAGCCGAGTACACACACTCATGGACTCTGCTGAGCCGAGTACACACACACACACTCATGGACTCTGCTGAGCCGAGTACACACACACACACTCATGGACTCTGCTGAGCCGAGTATACACATACACACTCATGGACTCTGCTGAGCCGAGTACACACACACACTCATGGACTCTCTGCTGAGCCGAGTACACACACACACACTCATGGACTCTTTGCTGAGCCGAGTACACACACACTCTCATGGACTCTTGGTTGAGCTGAGGATACACTTACACTCATGGACTGTTTTCCAAGCGGAATATACACCCATACAAACATGAATGGTCTGTTTGCAGACAAGTAGTCACAAATCTATAGTGTCAGAGACTGTTGGCAAAAGCCTAACACAAACATACCCATTCATGGACTCTTGAGCAGAAGCGCAATACATATTACACATATGTGGTTTACACTACAAAAATGCAATGTGAATTGTTGAAATGTTGATAATGGATAAATGATGTTGGTTACAGAACTGGATAAAAAATGTAAATGTTTCAGTGGCCATGATAAGATCCGTAATGATAAAGCTCATTGCTTATGATGTCGGGACGACATCTATTTTTGAAGGGGAGTGTGTAGTGGACATAAGAAAAAGAGTCATCTGTTTTGTTTATTTAATTTCAAGCTCTAACATAAGTTACACGTTGCATGCAATTAGGTTAAAGAAAGAGTTGTGAACATGTACAACAAGGTGCATTATTATTTTCATGTGGGTATTTTCAGTTACACTGTTATCTATTATTTTGGTCTGAGGTAATGGATGAATAGATGTTCGATTATACTTGCCTTGCCTTACCAGGAAACGCCTGTAGGGGGAACACGCTGCCTGCTTTCTCGCTCATTACACAGACGTACCAAGAGCAGACCAGCAGCAGCGTGTCCTGTCTTTTGTTTTCACATATATTTAACTATCATCCCCCTATACAGGTAAGAATGCTGTGAAACGGATTTTCATTAGTTTGTTTAATTTGTGCATGTTACAGTGTTTGTGGAAATGTCAATGCCATGCTAATTCCAATGTAAATGAGTGTTTCATGGTTGGTTAGCATAAGAGTTAGCCGAGCGATGCAAGCTAAGTTAGCTAACTAGTAGCATACAGGCGCCACATGACATGGCCGAGTGGAGTAATTTCCTCGTGAGTCAGAGCGAGTGGGTTTTCTTGTCTGTTGTTCTTGTAAAAAGAGATGTTTGAGTTTGATTAGAATGCATGTTTCTGTTGGTTAAATATAATGTCTGTGTTGTATCTGAGTGACTGCTTTAAATATTAAGTAGAGGATAATAATTTACGTTTATGTTTTCTTATAAAAATATATTTCTTCTATGGTTAAAAATAACTATTTACAGAACCAGTAAGTGTTTCCACTAAGGTTAAAAACAGCACTTATGAGGAAATAGTTTAAAGGGTGAATTCATGTTTTGGTTATTTTATACTGTGGTAAAACCAACATTAGAGTATCTTAACAGTATCAATCTGAGTATCTGAAACAGACTGAAAGTAACATTGGCTTTGTTGATATACTGTATGATTTTGTTTATTCTGTTTGACCGAACAATTTTGTATTTGATATTGAAAATGACTCATTACACAGACGTACCAAGAGCAGACCAGCAGCAGCGTGTCCTGTCTTTTGTTTTCACATATATTTAACTATCATCCCCCTATACAGGGGGGCGCAACATCGGCAGAGTGTGTCTGGGGCTTAACCAGTAGTTTTGAACAAATGTATAGTGGGACCTCTGTAATGGTTACTTGTAGGGGTGTCACGATATTTCGTCACACGATATATCGCGATATCGAAACGTCACGATATGCGTATCGTCAGAAAAAAATGATATCGTAAAAAAAAAAAAAAATTGCTCCTGAATAATAATAGAACAAATTTAGCAGAATCAACACGCATGAGGGGTAGACTACTACTGGCATGGCAAAACAGCTCAAGGGATACATAAGATTACATAAGTTTAGGGACCATTGAGCATGAGTTATTTAAGAAATAGATTGTATACTTTATTTTTCTTTCACCATACAACAAACATTTAGTTTGTGACAGTGTGACACATTCTATTGCAAGAGAAGCATTATCTTCCATGTTGTTTTATAGTTATTATAATAACAATTTCCAAAAACAGCATTTGTTTTGTATTTTGTGTATTTCAAATGAAAGACTATTTTTCCAGTATTTTCCCAGGGCTCCCTTGAAAAGAGGTTTTGATTTCAACGGGACTCACATGGTTAAATAAATGATAAATAAATACATAAAAATTATTTACTTTTGTTAAAAAGAATATTGTTAAAATATCGTATCGTTATCGTGAACCCAATATCGTGTATCGTATCGTATCGTGACAACCCTAGTTACTTGTGTCAGTGAACACAACATGTCACATTAGCTATTTGTCAGCAGGTAACTTTGTCTTGAAGCGAAGCAGAAGTGTTCTGCTTCTTCTCTTATTTATAGGCTGAAGCTGCTGTCAGAGACACTTACTGTAAGCTGAGCATCTGCTTTCTCACCTACTAAAGCTTCTGTGAACTGCATTTTTCAGAGCCTGGAATGCTGGGAAAATAGTAAATAAGTAAAATTATAATGCAAATAAAGAACAGACCTGTTATCTCTTACCAATGCACACACATGCAAATACCCATATAATACATTAAGAAATGCACACACACACACACACACACACACACACACACACAAACACACATAAGTCATACTCGTGTTCAACACTCTTTCCATGTGTAGTGCATTAGCTGCATGGCGGGTGTGACATAGCTCAGCACTCAGGAGAGACTTCCAGCTGATGAATTAATAATTATCCGGTTCAAAATTGGTTTGACAGTCAAATGAATGATTCTGCTGCGCCCTTTACACCTGGCTTTAACGTGCAACCTGCTGTGATGGCCTTCACACCTGGCTTTAACGTGCAACCTGCTGCGTTGGCCTTTACACCTGGCTTTAACATGCAACCTGCTGCGATGGCCTTTACACCTGGCTTTAACATGCAGCCTGCTGTGATGCCCTTTACACCTGGCTTAAACATGCAGCCTGGTAGCTGTTCAAATTGTATTGGGATGCAGCTAAAACCCTAAAGATATGTGTCTAAATGCAGCATGCAAGACGGACTGCCCATTTTCCAGAGGAAGTTAGAGATGCTTTGTGTTGCTGCATGCTTGCCAATTCGAATTTTGTGAGGGAAACACACACTGTGGGAACACAAACACACACACAGAGTAGAAGTAATCTAGCCAAATCATAACTAAACAGAATCTGGACGTGGAGTGTGATAAGTTCCCTGCACACTGAGATTTGGTCCATGTTGTTTGGACTTGTATTGTTCTGATTCATGTCTGAACGAGTTTCCAACCAAGAAATGCCGTATTTTTATGTTATAGCAATCTTACTAGCAAAAAGATTCCTAGGCTCGCCCGCTTCGCAGGCTCGCAGCCTCACAGCCTCACCCAGCCTGCAACTCGCCCACTGTGCTTCGCATAATGCAGCCTCGCCTGTTCTATGACATCACTGATGACATCATCACGGATGACATCACTGATGACATCATCACTGATGACATCACTGAACTTATATAGCCTCAGCCAGGAAGGATGACATCACCGATGACATCACTGAGTGCGTTTACATGCAGACAATAAACAGTTTATTAGCGGATTTCTGGAGTTACCTGATTATTCAAATGATCATGTAAACAGCATAAACCGATAAGCTTTATCCGTTTATGGCCGTTATCGGGTTATGAATAAACCGATAAACATACCTAGGTTTTTGGCCAATAACCTGTCTTTTGAGTGCATGTATACAGCGTATCAGGTTTCTTGTGGGTTTATACATCTGCGCATGTACAAGTTGCATGTAAAAAGTTGAATTACCGCCGCCTTCTGGAGAGAAATCCGACTAATTGACTGAATCATGTAAACCCGGGTTTTTCCTATTGTCGGATTATTAAAGTGCATGTAAACGCAGAAATCGGATTATTGCCATAAACTGATTACTCACAGTTATCAGTTTATTGGTGTGCATGTAAACGTACTCACTGATGACATCACATAATTAGGTAATTAGGGCAATCACCTAATTTAAAAAATCAGGCTGCGTCAGGTCACGTGCACGGGTGCTCTTTACACCCCCTGAAAGTTTTAGCCCGATCGCACGTAAAACGGCATAGCTGTAGCCGGCCAAAATTCTGCTCACTCACACCAGCACACACACACACACACACACACACACACACACCCACACACACACACACGCACACACACACACACACACACACACACACACACACACACACACACACACACACACACACACGGACACGGACACTTCTCAGTCTTATTATAGGATAAGATAATTCTGGTTAATTGTAAACTTGCAGTCCCACAGTCCATCAGCTGAGGATAAATGGGTCTTCAATACCCAACTCAAATCAGAAATCACCTTTTCTTTGCAGCACAGTGCTGGCCATCTCTGAGGAGACTCTTGTTTAGCTCTTGAATCCATCTGAACACATACATCTGAAGCAGTGAGTCGAGGCCTTGGACCAGCACACAGAGAGTAATAAAGGACATCTGAAGCAGTGAAGTCGAGGCCTTGGACCAGCACACAGAGAGTAATAAAGGACATGTGAAGCAGTAAAGTTGAGGCCTTGGACCAGCACACAGAGAGTAATAAAGGACATCTGAAGCAGTAAAGTTGAGGTCTTGGACCAGCACACAGAGAGTAATAAAGGACATCTGAAGCAGTGAAGTTGAGGCCTTGGACCAGCACACAGAGAGTAATAAAGGACATCTGAAGCAGTAAAGTTGAGGTCTTGGACCAGCACACAGAGAGTAATAAAGGACATCTGAAGCAGTGAGTTGAGACCTTGGACCAGCACACAGAGAGTAATAAAGGACATCTGAAGCAGTAAAGTTGAGGCCTTGGACCAGCACACAGAGAGTAATAAAGGACATCTGAAGGAGTAAAGTTGAGGTCTTGGACCAGCACACAGAGAGTAATAAAGGACATCTGAAGCAGTAAAGTTGAGGTCTTGGACCAGCACACAGAGAGTAATAAAGGACATGTGAAGCAGTGAAGTTGAGGCCTTGGACCAGCACACAGAGAGTAATAAAGGACATCTGAAGCAGTAAAGTTGAGGCCTTGGACCAGCACACAGAGAGTAATAAAGGACATCTGAAGCAGTAAAGTTGAGGCCTTGGACCAGCACACAGAGAGTAATAAAGGACATCTGCACACAGAGAGTAATAAAGGACATCTGAAGCAGTGAGTCGAGGCCTTGGACCAGCACACAGAGAGTAATAAAGGACATCTGAAGCAGTGAGTCGAGGCCTTGGACCAGCACACAGAGAGTAATAAAGGACATCTGAAGCAGTGAGTTGAGGCCTTGGACCAGCACACAGAGAGTAATAAAGGATATCTGAAGCAGTGAGTCGAGGCCTTGGACCAGCACACAGAGAGTAATAAAGGGCATGTGAAGCAGTGAAGTTGAGGTCTTGGACCAGCACACAGAGAGTAATAAAGGACATCTGAAGCAGTAAAGTTGAGGCCTTGGACCAGCACACAGAGAGTAATAAAGGACATCTGAAGCAGTAAAGTTGAGGCCTTCGACCAGCACACAGAGAGTAATAAAGGACATGTGAAGCAGTGAAGTTGAGGCCTTGGACCAGCACACAGAGAGTAATAAAGGACATCTGAAGCAGTGAAGTTGAGGTCTTGGACCAGCACACAGAGAGTAATAAAGGACATCTGAAGCAGTAAAGTTGAGGCCTTGGACCAGCACACAGAGAGTAATAAAGGACATCTGAAGCAGTAAAGTTGAGGCCTTGGACCAGCACACAGAGAGTAATAAAGGACATGTGAAGCAGTGAAGTTGAGGCCTTGGACCAGCACACAGAGAGTAATAAAGGACATCTGAAGCAGTGAAGTTGAGGTCTTGGACCAGCACACAGAGAGTAATAAAGGACATCTGAAGCAGTAAAGTTGAGGCCTTGGACCAGCACACAGAGAGTAATAAAGGACATCTGAAGCAGTGAGTCGAGGCCTTGGACCAGCACACAGAGAGTAATAAAGGACATCTGAAGCAGTGAGTCGAGGCCTTGGACCAGCACACAGAGAGTAATAAAGGACATCTGAAGCAGTGAGTTGAGGCCTTGGACCAGCACACAGAGAGTAATAAAGGATATCTGAAGCAGTGAGTCGAGGCCTTGGACCAGCACACAGAGAGTAATAAAGGGCATGTGAAGCAGTGAAGTTGAGGTCTTGGACCAGCACACAGAGAGTAATAAAGGACATCTGAAGCAGTAAAGTTGAGGCCTTGGACCAGCACACAGAGAGTAATAAAGGACATCTGAAGCAGTAAAGTTGAGGCCTTGGACCAGCACACAGAGAGTAATAAAGGACATGTGAAGCAGTGAAGTTGAGGCCTTGGACCAGCACACAGAGAGTAATAAAGGACATCTGAAGCAGTGAAGTTGAGGTCTTGGACCAGCACACAGAGAGTAATAAAGGACATCTGAAGCAGTAAAGTTGAGGCCTTGGACCAGCACACAGAGAGTAATAAAGGACATCTGAAGCAGTGAAGTTGAGGCCTTGGACCAGCACACAGAGAGTAATAAAGGACATCTGAAGCAGTAAAGTTGAGGTCTTGGACCAGCACACAGAGAGTAATGAAGGACATCTGAAGCAGTAGGTCGAGGCCTTGGACCAGCACACAGAGAGTAATAAAGGACATCTGAAGCAGTGAGTCGAGGCCTTGGACCAGCATACAGAGAGTAATAAAGGACATCTGAAGCAGTAAAGTTGAGGCCTTGGACCAGCACACAGAGAGTAATAAAGGACATCTGAAGCAGTGAGTTGAGGCCTTGGACCAGCACACAGAGAGTAATAAAGGATATCTGAAGCAGTGAGTCGAGGCCTTGGACCAGCACACAGAGAGTAATAAAGGGCATGTGAAGCAGTGAAGTTGAGGTCTTGGACCAGCACACAGAGAGTAATAAAGGACATCTGAAGCAGTAAAGTTGAGGCCTTGGACCAGCACACAGAGAGTAATAAAGGACATCTGAAGCAGTAAAGTTGAGGCCTTGGACCAGCACACAGAGAGTAATAAAGGACATGTGAAGCAGTGAAGTTGAGGCCTTGGACCAGCACACAGAGAGTAATAAAGGACATCTGAAGCAGTGAAGTTGAGGTCTTGGACCAGCACACAGAGAGTAATAAAGGACATCTGAAGCAGTAAAGTTGAGGCCTTGGACCAGCACACAGAGAGTAATAAAGGACATCTGAAGCAGTGAAGTTGAGGCCTTGGACCAGCACACAGAGAGTAATAAAGGACATCTGAAGCAGTAAAGTTGAGGTCTTGGACCAGCACACAGAGAGTAATGAAGGACATCTGAAGCAGTAGGTCGAGGCCTTGGACCAGCACACAGAGAGTAATAAAGGACATCTGAAGCAGTGAGTCGAGGCCTTGGACCAGCACACAGAGAGTAATAAAGGACATCTGAAGCAGTAAAGTTGAGGCCTTGGACCAGCACACAGAGAGTAATAAAGGACATCTGAAGCAGTGAGTTGAGGCCTTGGACCAGCACACAGAGAGTAATAAAGGATATCTGAAGCAGTGAGTCGAGGCCTTGGAC